>NW_024070199.1:45889835-45947920 GCF_014754425.2 Oryx dammah
CTCGGGGGTGCCCGTGGCTGGGGGCGAGGGCGGCCCGGCGGGGACTCCTTGCCAGCTCTCAGGGGTGTTCCTCACGCCAGCAGGCTGACAGGAAGTAGTCGCTGGGTTGCCCTTTTTTTCTCCCCTCTGATAGGTTCTGTATTTTTATCTTACATAGACTGTTTTGTAGTCTTACTGAGTTTTGATCCTGCGCTGTCATGGTTCTGAAGGAGGCAGCAGGGGAGAGCTTCCTGCAAAGGAGCCGGGTGTGGCCGTGTCCCCGCGTCAGGCAGGGCCATCGTGTGAGCTCGAGTCTTGGGGTACAGACCGTATTCTGGTCCAGCACAGGTTGTGTGTCGGGCGACACCTCCCTGACCAGAGCTCAGGAGGCGACAGAGCCTGTCCCAGGGAGCTGACAGGTGAGCGAGAGGCCTGAGCGCCTTGTAGCCTCGGGTGAGAGTGAACCTGTGCGTCGGGAGGTGATGGTAAGGTGGAAGTCCTGGGCCTCGAGACGGGCACGCTGCGTGGGCTCTGGTCATCTGACAGCGGGGAGGGCCGTCTGGCTGCCGTCGGGCATCTTGAGAAGCAGCCCCGGCCTGGAGCCCCGGGACCCCTCTACCAGAGGCCAGTCTGCCATTAGCCCTGGGGTCGCTTGTTAGTTTTCTTTTGTGAAATGTGCCTCATGTTAGCTCTCTTCTTGGAAACCCCAGTGTCCTTGCCTTAAACAGTGTCGGTGCGGTTCTGAGTGCAGCGTCTCTCTGGTTGCTCTCGACACTGTAGGAGGGGTGCTCAGTCTTTGGTTCGTGTACGTGGGAATTTGAGGAAGCCGCTTAACAGCAAAGTCTGACACGAATTTTGCTGTGTCTGAACTGCATAAAAATGTTTTAAAATAACTTGAGGTCATTGCCACTTGGTTTTTTGAAACTTAATATGCAAACTAGGCCTTTTGTCTCCTGGGACCGTGTGACAAAAATTTGTCCTCTGGAATTTGCTGATGTGTTTTTTTTCACATCCTCATATTTAACTGTCACAGGGACACTGGGTTTGCCGCCCTCTGGTCCTCCCACCTCGCTGCTCCCCAACATTTGTATTCACATGCGATGCAGCGGCGTGTCAGTTGGCCAGAACGTGTCACTGTTTCACGTGCTTAGCTTGTCGTTCTCAGGAGGTATGCTCGAGCCCTTGACACTGTGAGCAGGGAGCTCTGTTGGGTTAGCTTCCCCAGCATGTGATTCAGTTACGTGTGGGGTAGGACTGTGTGTGTGTGTGTGTGTTTGTTGTCTGGTAGGCAGGTTTCTGTGGAGCTGGGTGTTATGGTGAACATCTAACTCTGTGTGTGTGTGTGCGCGCACGTGTTGTCTGGTAGGCAGGTTCCCTGGAGCTGGGTGTCACGGTGAACATCTAACTCTGTGTGTGTGTGTGTGCGTGTGTGTGCATGCGTGTGTGTGCAAGCGGGTTGTCCTTTGCTCTGTTGTCACGCGTGGCATGGATGTTCTAGGATGTTCTGGAGGCTTCATAGAGAACGATCCGAAGCACAGAGGCTTTTCTGGCCGCAGTGAGTGATCTCAGCTCCGTCAGAGACCACACTGACTTCAGGGAAGATGCCTTATCTGTAAACGGGAAAAAGTTTTCAGTCTTCCAGAAAAAATATCATTTGAATATAGTTTAACATTTATAGCATTATAGATGTGAGAATCAGTTTGTTTCTCAAAATTGTTTTGTTTCTTTTGAGCCCCAGTTTGTCTCAAAGGTATTCTTTTACTTGCTGAATTTACGCAGCCAGTGCATCCACTTTCAGAGTTTTTGAGGGTCGGTGCGTCTCACATTTTCACGTTCTGTGGAAACTCCCAGAGAGCACGGCGGGCACAGCAGGTGCAGGACGTGCTCCAAGGAGTGGAGGCTACGGCTGCTGGGACCATGCATGACCCTGTGGGTCACCACAGCGTCCTGGGTGTGCGGGGACTCCCCCTCAGGCATCACGTACCTCCTGCTCTGAATGCTGTCTTTCCTCTTCCCCTGGTGGACGCTGTCGTGCGCCAGCTTGCAGGGGAAGCTGAGTCAGCAGTTTTGCTAGGCTGTGTGTGTCCCGAAACCTCTCCACAGGGCTCGCCCCAGCTCCAGGCTCTGAGCTGCGCAGCGCTGCAGGAGTGGGGCCTGGAGCGGTGTTGGCGAAGGGGAGCCCAGAGATCCCTCGGAAGAGGCGCAGGGCTGGGCAGACGGTCAGGCTCAGGAAACAAAGCCACACCTGTTGTCCAGGTGGTGCCACATGTGTAGTGTTTGATGAGCAGAAGCTCAGACGGCCGTCTTGTTTGGAAACACAGATTGACCGTGGTGCTCATGTCCTGCTTTAAAGTGCCTGTTGTCATCCGCAGATGGCGTGGCTTTCTCTCGGATGTGTCTGTTCCCCGTAGAATTCGCCGTATGTCCGCATGTCTCTCTCCTGTGACTCTAAGGCGAGGACGCATGGCACGGCAGGGTACAGTTCACTTCAGTTCAGTCGCTCAGTCGTATCCGACTCTTTGCGACCCCATGAATCGCAGCACGCCAGGCCTCCCTATCCATCACCATCTCCTGGAGTTCACTCAGACTCACGTCCATCGAGTCCGTGATGCCATCCAGCCATCTCATCCTCGGTCGTCTCCTTCTCCTCCTGCCCCCAATCCCTCCCAGCATCAGAGTCTTTTCCAATGAGTCAACTCTTCGCATGAGGTGGCCAAAGTACTGGAGCTTCAGCTTTAGCATCATTCCTTCTAAAGAAATCCCAGGGTTGATCTCCTTCAGAATGGACTGGTTGGATCTCCTTGCAGTCCAAGGGACTCTCAAGAGACTTCTCCAACACCACAGTTCAAAAGCATCAATTCTTCGGCGCTCAGCCTTCTTCACAGTCCAGCTCTCGCATCCATACATGACCACAGGAAAAATCACAGCCTTGACTAGACGGACCTTAGTCGGCAAAGTAATGTCTCTGCTTTTGAATATGCTGTCTAGATTGGTCATAACTTTTCTTCCAAGGAGTAAGCGTCTTTTAATTTCATGGCTGCAGTCACCATCTGCAGTGATTTTGGAGCCCCCCAAAATAAAGTCTGATACTGTTTCCCCATCTATTTCCTATGAAATGATGGGACCGGATGCCACGATCTTCGTTTTCTGAATGTTGAGCTTTAAGCCAACTTTTTCGCTCTCCTCTTTCACTTTCCTTAAGAGGCTTTTTAGCTCCTCTTCACTTTCTGCCATAAGGGTGGTGTCATCTGCATATCTGTGGTTATTGATATTTCTCCCAGCAATCTTGATTCCAGCTTGTGTTTCTTCCAGCGCAGCATTTCTCATGATGTACTCTGCATATAAGTTAAATAAGCAGGCTGACAATATACAGCCTTGACGTACTCCTTTTCCTATTTGGAACCAGTCTATTGTTCCATGTCCAGTTCTAACTGTTGCTTCCTGGCCTGCATACAGATTTCTCAAGAGGCAGGTTAGGTGGTCTGGTATTCCCATCTCTCTCAGAATTTTCCACAGTTTATTGTGATCCACACAGTCAAAGGCTTTGGCATAGTCAATGAAGCAGAAATAGATGTTTTTCTGGAACTCTCTTGCTTTTTCCACGATCCAGTGGATGTTGGCAATTTGATCTCTGGTTCCTCTGCCTTTTCTAAAACCAGCTTGAACATCAGGAAGTTCACAGTTCACATATTGCTGAAGCCTGGCTTGGAGAATTTTGAGCATTACTTTACTCGCATGTGAGATGAGTGCAATTGTGCGGTAGTTTGCGCATTCTTTGGCATTGCCTTTCTTTGGAATTGGAATGAAAACTGACCTTTTCCAGTCCTGTGGCCACTGCTGAGTTTTCCAAATTTGCTGCCATATTGAGTGCAGCACTTTCACAGCATCATCTTTCAGGATTTGAAATAGCTCAACTGGAATGCCATCACCTCCACTAGCTTTGTTCGTAGTGATGCTTTCTAAGGCCCACTTGACTTCACATTCCAAGATGTCTGGCTCTAGATGAGTGATCACATCACCATGATTATCTGGGTCGTGAAGATCTTTTTTGTACAGTTCTTCTGTGTATTCTTGCCACCTCTTCTTAATATCTTCTGCTTCTGTTAGGTCCAGACCATTTTTTCCTTTATCGAGCCCATCGTGCATGAAATGTTCCCTTGGTATCTCTAATTTTCTTAAAGTGTGCTGCTAAAGCATGTGTTTTAATAAATTGCACTTGGGGTCTCAAATTTGATCCTCGAAGGGGCAGAGGAGGTCCCAGCTCAGTAGCCCCACCATGCGGCCTGAGCAAGGTCGTCACAGCATTCTGCAGAGCAGGCAGCCTCCCAGGCTCGTCTCCCAAGCCATCTCTGTAAAGCGAGGTTTCAGCTGACAGTGAGCCGGTGGCAGCTGAGTGATGCAATGTCTTATAGCCGAGGAAGGAAACAAACCCCAGCAGACGCCAGGCGAGTGTTCTGTTTGCTTCTGGATGGTGGTTGTGGTTGGGACACGAGCTCCTGGCATGTGGTACATGCCTCGTTCCTCTGGGATACGGGAATTTAAAAGTTTGCCTTTTTAAAAAACTCTCCTTGAGCTATTAAGGGGCTTTCCTGGTAGCTCAGACGGTAAAGCATCTGCCTGCAATGCGGGAAACCTTGGTTTGATCCCTGGGTCGGGAAGAGCCCCTGGAGAAGGAAATGGTAACCCACTCCAGTACTCTTGCCTGGAAAATTCCATGAACAGAGGAGCGTGCTAGGCTACAGTCCATGGCGTCCCAAAAAGTCGGACACGACGGAGTGAATTCACTTTCACTTTCACTTTTTGAGTTATTAAGATACATGTTGTGTTTTCTGGTATAATTATCCCTAGAAAATAGAATATTTACTCTTCTAGGAAACCTAAAGTTGACTTAAAGGAGCAGTTACTTGAAATTTTATGTGAAACATTTTGAGCTTTAACCATACATAAATTTCATAGTCTTAAGTAAAGTCTGATGTTATTCGAGTATATTGAAAAGCCACTGTGTATCTTTAGGGGATTCCCTAGCAATCCAGTAGCTAGGACTCTGTACTTCCCCTGCAGGGGGCGTGGGGTTTGATCCCTGGTTGGAGAACTAGGGTCCCACAAGCCAAGCATAGCCAGAAAAGAATAACCAGTGCTTAATTTAGCATAGAGCTAATTAGCTGAACAGCAGTGTAGGATAGAAACAGCCCCCTTCCAGCCCGCTCCTTGCTTGCCGTGTTAGTGTCCTGTGTTGAAAGTCTGCGTTGCTCTGTGTGTGTCTGTTGGAAATGCTGTGCGTCCCTGGAGCTCTCGCAGGAACAGGCTCCTCTGCACAGACCCCGGTGTGGTTGCCTCTTCTGCATATCCGCCCTCACTGTGCAGGGAGGGAAGAGTGGGTGTGGTTTTCCTTGACTGCCCTACCTTGGTTGTGCAGACTCCTGAATTCTTTAAGCTTGGCAATGACTCTTTCATCCTGGAAGGAGGGGATTCTGTAGGGGACTGCAGGCACTCCTTCAGCATTTGATGACTCGGGTGTTCTTTGTAATATGTCCGAACTGCCATTAATTAGATGGTTTAGAAGATTAAAGGAACATGATGAAATACGTACTATTTCACTTTTGAAAAGTGTATAAAGAGAATAAATATTTAGGCTAACTTGTTTTATATCCGTGTGTAGCGGTGATTCTTGAATTTTGAATCTCTCATTACTTGCAGGCATGAGTTGCTCGAGGAAGCGCGGAGACAAGGCTTGCCTTTCGCACAGTGGGACGGGCCCACTGTTGTGGTCTGGCTGGAGGTGTGTGAGCGCCCCCTGCCCCCGCCAGCACCCCGTCCTGGGCCGTCCCTCCCTCTGCAGCCACGCATAACCTCCTGCCCCGTGGCCCCCGCCCCCTCCTACCCCGTGTCCCCCACCCCCGACCCCCTCCTGGGCCGCATGTGTCCGTCCCTCCCTCCGCAGCCGCGCATAACCTCCCACCCCGTGTCCCGTGTCCCCAGCTCTGGGTCGGGATGCCGGCCTGGTACGTGGCTGCTTGCCGAGCCAATGTGAAGAGCGGCGCCATCATGTCCGCCCTGTCGGACACGGAGATCCAGCGGGAGATCGGCATCAGCAACCCGCTGCACCGGCTGAAGCTGCGGCTGGCGATCCAGGAAATCATGTCGCTGACCAGCCCCTCCGCCCCGCCCACGTCCAGAACGGTATGCCCGCTCCTCCCTGGTCGCTCCCGGGGTTCTCTCTACAGGCATCCACTGTTCCAGCTTAAAGTTCTGTCGTTTAGAACCACAGCAGCTTTTCACTTGCACAGTCGTGCTGTTAAAAGATGGATTATTGAAAACTCCAGATGGGTTGGTTTTGTAGCAGCTGGGCTGCAGCAGCTTTGTAATAGAGAAATGAGAGTTTTTGAAAACATAAAAAGGGGAATTTTTGAAAATGTGAAAATTGTAAAAAAGGAAGTTTTTGAAAATGCATTTTTTAAAATGTAAATATAAATGTCAAGAAAGTGAAAGAGAAAAGCCTGAGCCTGCAGGCTGCCTTGTTAACCCCGCATCTGACTTGTCCAGCCTGTCCATTCAGGAGCTTCAGGCCCTGGGCTCTCAGGGTTTTGAGAGTCTGTAAATCTGCCAGTTCACACCAAGTCGCATCATGCTCATCCACGTTTCCTCCATGTGGGAAGACCTTGAGAATCCTGTAAGAGGGCCCTCCTGGTTGAAAAGTTAAAACGAATCTGGTGGAAACAAGGATTGTTGCCAGGAGATCAGGGCCGGCCAGCTCCTCGTTGCTCGAGCGCAGACTCAGGACACAGCTCAGTCCCCACGCTCGGTGTGTCCACCCTGGAGAGGAGCCCTGGCGAGGAGATGCGGCCTCCCAGACGCACCTGCCCTGAGCAGCAGGAGGAGCCTGACTCCGGCTCATGGCTATTTTCCACGGAAAGCATGAAGGCTTTCTCGTCCATCTGTCCTCCTTGTTTCTGAGTGAGCGTGATGGTGATGGGCACACCCCACACAGGTGCGCGTGTGCTCCGCGTACCTGCTCTACGCTCTGTGCTCCAGAGGGTTCACCAGAGGCAGCTTCTTAGAAACGAAGGCGCTGAGGGTCCCCGGAGGTTCTGTAAAGTGTCTCAGTAAAGGGAACTTCTTAGGAGTTGAGTTTAATGGGTGATGTCCTCACTGTGAGGAGCCTGCCCCTCATGGGGTGGCGTACCGCAGCCGCCCAGGAGCCCTCCCGGGGGCTCGGCTGTCTCGGTTGGTTATGCCATGGGGTGCCGTTGCTGGGCCCCCCGCAGCTTCTTCTGACAGAGATCCAGTCCCTGGCGGGCGCCTGCTCAGGGTCATCCCCCCAGAACCCAAAGCTGGCCGCTGAGCTTTGTCTGGGTGAGGCCCTTTTAAACATGTCGTGTGAGTAGCTCCTTGAGACTCCCTCGCTGCTCAGACGGGCACAGCGTGCTCTGCTCTCTCGCGGTCCCGCCTGGCTCAGCGGTCAGCGCGCAGGCGAAGCGCTGGGGCCCCTCTCCGTGTGGCTGGGGCTCAGTGTTGGGGGTCCCTCCAGGCGCCGGGCCCGGCGTGTTCTCCGGGGGCCGCCGCGGGCGGTGGGGCTGGGCTCCGCGCCTCCCGCCCTGGCTCACGGGGCTGCCACCTCTCCTCCCTGTCACTGCTGCCGTTGCCTGGATGTGGCTGGCCACGGGCCCCCCAGACCACAGGAAATGTCTGGCTAACGCACGAGGAGATGGAGACGCTCACGGCCACGCCACACACGGTCAGTCCCGGCCCCGCACTCGTCTCCCTCCCCGCGCGGCCCGCGTCAGGGTGGCGCCGTTCTCGGCCCTTTTGTGGAAAACAGAAATGCCACTTCACGTTCAGTTGCTGTGGATAAGTATCTCTGTTAGGTGTCCGTTACACGTACGAACGATCTGTAGTTTTTCTTCAGTTGTATTTGTCCCAGGGGCGTTTCGGTCGGGAGCCTTGCTCCCTGTAGAACGGGCCCGATTCTGGCCTGCTTTCCGGGAGGCCAGGTTGAGCCCTGGGGGCCAGGGTTCTCTTTTGCGGGTGTGCTTGGCGCGGGCGGGGGGCCTTGGGGAGGGTGCTGCTCTTTGCACGAGGCGTCGGGTTGTGGCCTTTGCATGACTCTTGCCTGCCGCTCTGCCTCTCTGACCCTTGTCTCTCCCAGTGTGGCTGCCCTCCCCTGCAGAGTGAACGTGCTCGTGTCCCCCGCTCACCAGTACTAATGGTTCTGTTCTTTTGCATCCCTAACCACGTAACATCAGGAGGATGAGGAGGGAAGCTGGGCTCAGGTTGGAGACTTTCTGTAATGTACTCTTCACTGTATATACAGCAACAAAAAGAGTTGGAGGATGAGAACTTGTAATTTACTTTTCTTGACGTTTTCAACATCTTGATTTAGTCAGAATACTGTTAATGGTTTGAAAGCATTAGCCAAAGCAAAGCGCAGGATTAAAGAGTACGTCTCATGGACAATTTTGAACATTTCTGGTGGTTAATCTTGTGGCCATAAATCACTTTGTTTGACACATGTTCTTTCCTGCAAAGTCCCATGGCTTCGGCAGCTACTCGGGTGATGTATTTCAGTCCCCGGTCGGGTAGGGTTAGTTATGAGATCAGTTAATGAGAAAATCGTGTTTTAATAAATTTCCAACACAAGAGTTGCCATAGGGGCTCTGCCTCTGTCGGTATTTACTGTGGACTGTCCTAACCCTGTGTGTTCCAGAGTCCTTCCTGCTGATGGAATTCTCAGAAATTGAGCCCACTCCTGCTTAGTGCACATGTTGGATTTTTAGGTCCCTGGTTGAACTCAGAAACAAAAACTTGGTCACAACTGTTTTGCAACCTTGCTTTGAGACAGTTTGATTAAAAACAGTGACTTTGTTCTGTGATACATGACAATTCAAAGTCTACCAGGTATGGGTGGGAGTTCCCCTGAGGGGGTCACTAGTGGCAATGCTGTGTATGGACCCTGAAAAGATACCTTTGTAACCAAAAAAGCAAAGGAATTCTGAATCAGTTTTCCTGACTACAAGTTGACAGTTGAAACACCGGTTTCCCTCTATTTGGGCTTCTGAAGTAAAGTCAATTATATCATTTTTAACAGAAGAGGAAAGTAGATACAATGTGATTCTGTGAACTCCCTCACCCCTTGACTTAGGTATTCTGCGCCACTGCTCCAGATAAATGTCCCCATTAATTATTTAACCCAGTTAGTAATGACCATCAGTGAATTTAAAAGAGCGCATTTCACAGTTACTTAAATATCAGTATATTTTACACTAAGAGGCAGAACTTTGCCTGCATCATGGGAGTTAAACTGAGATATAAATTAAGCTGAGCGTTTGCTTTTTAATGGAAATACAAACAAGGATGAGCCATGCCAACGACGCCAGAATTGGGACGTTTTGGCCTTCGGTGGAAGCAAGGGCCGCTTTTTGTGCGGCCGTCACGGCCAGAGGGTGCAGCACAAGTCTCCCCCGTGCTGGCGCACAGGGGCCTGCTCCTGAGCCAAGGGGAGGTTGGAGGCGGCCTCGGGCTCTCGGGAAGAAGACATCAAGGTGTGGGCAGAGCCTCCGATGCTTTCATCTAGCCAGTAGCATCTCCAGGTGTCTGCCCAGGACTGTGGTCCCCACAGGCGGTGCTGGGTTGGACAGGGTCCAGGACACCATCACTGTCACCTTGTTCAGAGCCCAGAAAACCGATTTGTGTTTGTGACTGTTTGAGTGGTGGAGAGACAGGCCCTGCAGAGTCTCTTCTGCCCCAAATGTCCTCTGATCATTGGCGAGCCCTGCCATGTTCTTTCTTCCCCCAGGCTGGCATGACAGCCCAGGAGATGTGGGTTTCCCTGGGACTGGGCCTGACCCTCCCAGAGCTCACATTATCCACCACTGAAGTCTGAATAGAGTATGTAATGAGTGAACAAAAATAAGGAGGCTTCTGCGTCCATGGAATTCTCTAGTTAGAAATGCCTTTGCATTTTGTGTCTATTTAAAAATACATAATCAGCGAGTAGGAAAATAATACCAGATATTCATGCTATAAATGTCAGGCTTATGAGATGAGAGTTGTAATTGAAAGAGTGAAAGCACGTGATATTGTGATGATGTCTAAAAATGTGTCATGTTTTATTTCCACTCATGATTATTTATAGGAATTTATTTTCTATTAGAAAGTTTTTTTTTCCTATTAGAACTCAAAGAGTTCTTGCTGGAGTTTGAGTGATTCCTTCTAGCTTTGTTGGTGTAAATAGTAGATTAGAGGCCGTATTTTTGAGACAGAACATGGTGGTATCGAGAGGTATTATTTCCAAGGATCCCGTAATGTACAGAATTCCTCGGAACGTGCCCCAGGCTCCTTGGACAGAAGAGCGTCAAGTGCCTTCTTTGGTTTGTGTGCGTATGTGTGTCACGTGTTTATTTTCACTGTTCAGATCTTTCGCATATTCCATTAGACCTATCCATGACATTACAGGAAAGGGTAGTCTTCACAATTTCAATTTCCGGTTTCTTTGTAGTATTTAGAAGTACAGTGCATTTTTATATGTTGACCTCGAATCCTGCAACTTTTCTGAACTCACTCTCATGCTTGTAACTGTTTTGTCAATTCATTTTCCATGTTACTCATCAGGTCATCAGCAAATAGGGTTGTGTTGCTTTTTCAATTCATATGATTTTGATTTCTTTGTTTCTTGTCTTGTTACAGTGGCTAGGAGTTCCAGTACAGAGTTGAATAAAAGCCACGAGAGCAGACATCCTTGCTTTGTTCCTGATCTTCGGGAGAAAGCACCATATGATGTCAGCTCTGCCTTTTTTGTAGATGGCGTTTATGAGGTTGACGCAGTTGTCCGTTCCTAGATTGCCAAGATTTCCATATATCAATGATGAATATTCTCAGATGCCTTTTCTCTATCTTTTGAGGTGATACTGTGCTTTTTATTTTCAGCCCATTGATTTGGTGAATTTCACTGATTTTTTTCAAATGTTGGCCCAACCTTATGTTCTTGGGATAAACCCTGCTTGCCGTGATACCTTGTACTTTTAATTGATTACTGATTTCCTGCTGTGTCATTAAGGAATTTTGCATCTGTGTCTGTGAGGGATATTGATATTCTTGTAATATGTTTGTCTGGTTTTGGGTATCAGGAGAATTCTGGCCTCAGAATGAGTTAGGTGTTTTTTCCTTCACTATTTTGGAATAGTTTGTGTATAACAAGCATTTTCTTCCTAAACGCTTGTTAGGATTCACTAGTAAAGCCACTTAGGGTCGAGATTTTGCACGTATGGATAGATAAGATTTCTAACTACAAATTCGAGTTTTAATAGATTCAGGTTATCTGTTTCTTACTTCGTGGCTGTCATAGGTTGTGTCTTTCAAGAAAGTAGGGTATTCTATGGAGAAGGAAATGGCAACCCACTCCAGTGTTCTTGCCTGGAGAACCCCAGGGACGGGGGAGCCTGGTGGGCTGCCGTCTGTGGGGTTGCACAGAGTCGGACACGGCTGAAGTGACTTAGCAGCAGCAGCGGGGTGTTTTATCTAAGTTGCCTAAAGTTGTTACCCTGTGCCTTCAGTGCATAGGATCTGTACTGATGTCCCCGCTTTTATTCTTGATATCGGTAGTTTATGTCTTCTCTTTTTTTCCTGATCACTCTGCTTATTCATTTTTATTGATATTTATGAAGAACCTGATTCTAGTTTTTTCGTTTCTCTGTTTTCTGTTTCATCGATTTTTGCTCTTCCATTTTCTTCTTTCTGCTTGCTGTGGATTTCATTTGTTTTTCTATAAGTTGTTTAAGACAGAGTCTTAGATTATTGATTCACAATCTCTCTTCATTTGTGTAAGTATTTACTGTTATCAGGTTCCCTCCAGGTACTGATTTATCCTGTATATTCACTTTTACTCACTTCAAAATATTTCCCATTTCACTTGCGGTTTCTTCTTTGACACATGAATTATTTAGAAATACGCTGATTTCCTGATGTTTGGGAGACTCCTGGATACCAGGGGTTTTTTAGTTTCTAACTTAATTCTGTTGAGATCAGAAAACATGCTTTGTGTGATTTTCGTCACTTTAAGTCTGCAGAGATTCGTCTGTCTTTTGAAGAGTGTTCCATATGCCCTTGAAAAGAGTGTTATCGTGCTGCTGTTGGAGGGAGAGTTCTATAAAATGTCAGTTAGGTCAAGTTGGTTGACAGTGCTGTTAAAAAGAGGGCTTCCCTGGTGGCTCAGATGGCAGTGCGGGAGACCAGGGTTTGATCCCTGGGTCGGGAAGATCCCCTGGAGAAGGACATGGCAACCCACTCCAGTATTCCTGCCTGGAGAATTGTTTAAAGGCTTCTGTATCCTTCCTGACCTTGGTTGGCTGTCTGTTTTGGCTTCCTTGTTCAACAGTTATTGAGTAATTCAGAGGAAGATCGAGGTCCCTGCCTGTTACTGTGGGGTCTATTTCTTCTTTCAGTGCATTTAGTTATTGTTTTCCTCATCTCTTTTTTTTTTTTTTAACCTGTTTTTTAATTCACTTAACTGACTTTGAAATTAGCAGATGTTTTGCTAAAGAAATTTAGAAAACAAAATGTTGAAAATAAAGCCAGCCAGAGATAACTTTTAGTGAGTAGAGTTAGGTTGATCCTTCAAACTTGTTCATGAGTCGTGGCTATTATTTGTTGATATATTATTATCATATATAAAAGCTATTTCAGAAAATTAATGTGTAGTCAGTTACCGTTTTATCATGGTTTGGTAGATAGGTTAAATTTATTAACACAGATGAGTCATAGACTTTTAATGGTATAATTTCTTTGTATAAAGTTTTGCCAGCAAATTTAAAAGGTAGCAAATAAAAGACCAAATTATTTTGAAGTTATGAGCAATAATGTTGTCTTTAGCTTAGCCTCTGAGAATATGTAATTGGTTAAAAATCCATTTTAAAGATGATTTAAATGGCCCTTGTGACTGCTTCCATGGGTTTTTCTTCCCCTGAATTGACCGTCCTTAATTATTGAAAGCAGACCCTCGCGTACGGGGACATGAACCACGAGTGGATCGGCAACGAGTGGCTGCCCAGCCTGGGGCTTCCACAGTACCGCAGCTATTTCATGGAGTGCCTTGTGGACGCGCGGATGCTGGACCACCTGACCAAGAAAGACCTCCGCGGGCAGCTGAAAATGGTCGACAGTTTTCACAGGTCGGGTGCTGCGTCGTGCTCACTAGTTGGCGGAGAGACGTTTGCCTGTGGCCAGGTCTAAATTTTTTCTTTTTCTCTTGGAAACAGAAACAGTTTCCAGTGTGGAATTATGTGCCTGCGCAGGTTGAATTATGACCGAAAAGAACTGGAAAGAAAAAGAGAAGAGAGCCAGAATGAACTGAAAGGCTAGTACAGTCCTCTTTCTTGCTTCCCAGTGTATAAGCAGCCTCAGTGATTTCTTGTTTGAAAGAAAAATTCAGGAAATGGCTTTCCGTGGAGGAAACACACCTCGCATCATTACGGAGGAGGGGGGGCTGGAAGGGAGTGTGTTTGAGATTGTCCTCTGTGGCCAGAGAACTTGCGCTCTGTCCTTGGGCTCACGTCGGTCTGCAGGTTGTGTGTCTCAAGGTGAGAGCGTCTCCCCACGACCCTAGAGATTTCCCTGTCGCTGGGCCACGCGCCCTGTTCTACTCGCAAATGCTGCTGCATGAGCCGAGAAGAGCAAGACCTGCTGTGCACGCGTTTAAGCGTGAACACTGCTCTGGCCTCTTGTCAAAGGACTTGAGGCAGCGTGGTTCTGTGCCCAGGCTGGAGGGAGTGGCCTTGAAGCTGGATGGGAGCTTCTCAGCTGGGGAGGGAAGGTGGGGAGGCATTTCAGTTACCCTGAGGGTGGGGAGGGGCAGAGGGCTGTCCTTGAAGGCTTGCCCTGGGGGAGTGCCTCTGAGGGCCTGAGTACAATGCAGTTAAATAAGCTGTTAGCTGTAGGACTTCCCTGGTGATCCAGTGGGTTAGAATCATCTGCCTGCTGATGCAGGGGACATCAGTTCCGTCCCTGGTCTGGGAGGATCCCATACAGAGGCAGATAAGCCCTCATGCCCTAACCCAAGAGAAAAGTGAAAGGGAAGTCGCTCAGTTATGTCCGACTCTTAGCGACCCCGTGGACTGCAGCCCACCAGGCTCCTCCGTCTGTGGGATTTGCCAGGCAAGAGTACTGGAGTGGGGTGCCATTAGAGTAAATTTTGTAACTTATTGCTTGACTTAACTAAGATCTTCCCACCAACACACAAATCCCTCTAATGTGCTGGACAATGTCTTTACGTTTCTCTCTTTTTAAAATGAGACAACAAAAATGACTTAAAAAAAAGCTTCAAGATTATAAATGAGAGGTTTATGTTGAATTGAGCAAGGTGTCCAGATATGGTACTGAGTCTTTTTTGTGACGTGAAAAAAGTACATCAACAAACGCTCAAAAATAAAGGAAAAAAAAGACACTCAAGTGTGTGTCTGAAACATGTTCGTGCCCGGTGCTCACGCACGTTCTTGTGTGTCCTGTCCTTTCCGATCCCTGGAGCCTCATTCTCTGTTCCTGGAAATGCACGTAATCGCTTCATCTCTCCCGGACTCGCTTGAAGAATGAGTTCTAGTAGAACAGTCTCCATCAGGATGGAGAGGGGCCGGGACGTCGTGTCCGATCGCAGCAGGTCGGCTGCCTGCTGAGCCGTGTGCCCCGGCCCTCGGGAGGTCCTGGCTTTTGTCGGGAGCTGAGGGTCAGCATCACGTAGGACTCCTTCGCTGCAGCTGCACGAGGGGAACACAGCTTTCTGAGGCTCCTTTCCAAACTGTCGTCCCCTGCAGACGTGCTGGTTTGGAGCAACGACCGAGTGATCCGCTGGATCCTCTCCATTGGCCTCAAGGAATACGCGAACAACCTCGTCGAGAGTGGTGTGCACGGCGCGCTGCTGGCCTTGGACGAGACGTTTGACTTCAACGCGCTGGCCCTCTTGTTACAGATCCCCACGCAGAACACACAGGTGCGACCAGCCGGGCTCGGGCCCAGCGAGCAGGCCATCTCCCAATGCAGATGCCAGCTGGCTCCCCGAACGGAGACTAAACCTGACCCCTCAGACAGCTGGTACCCTCGTTGCTCCCCAGGTCGTTCTCTGGATAGTCCCCAGTCAGACGTGCTTCGTGCCTCCGTGTTCGTGCCTGTCCACTTTTCATTCTCTGTTGGAAGCACGGGAGTCTTTCATAAAATAAGGGGAATTTTGATTCGAGGCAGTGTGCCGTAAGAGTGACATGTACTCAGTTCTTAGGTGGAAAGAGATGTCCTCTTTGTGTGCCAGATGAAGGTTTTATTAATTTTCCTTCCCGGGGTAATTGCCTTGTGTGGTTCCTTTGACTCGTGGGCTCATTTGAGAATGAGGGGACTTTTTTGTTCTTCTCCAGAAGGCTGTATCTCTTGTGTCAGTACCGTGATCTCTCCATCAGCACCAGCCCACAGGGCACACTTGGGGTGTGATTTCCAAGAGCCCACGGCTCCCTCTTCTCAACACCCCCTCCACAGACACCACGTTAAACCCCTGAATTCAAACAATATCACAGTTTAATTTTTTTTTTAAGTCTTGGTTTAAAAAACAATTGTGATGTGCTGATATTCAAATGAGGTTGTTGAAAGTTTTAGGATGCTGTTTCTTTATAATTTCAGGCTCGTGCTGTCTTAGAAAGAGAGTTTAACAACCTCTTGGTCATGGGAACCGACAGAAGGTTTGATGAAGTAAGTTTTCAGCTTAATGATTTTTCAAGTTGCCTTAATGTAAATTATTTTGTTATACTTGTATGAGCCATGTAGTCATGGTATGTCTTCTAAATGTGGAGATAAACTAACTTTACAAGTTAAGCTTTGCTCTTAAAAATTTATTAACAAATGAGTCATTAGAAAACTCGTGTCTTCAGTAAGATAGAGGGTGGGTTAATTTTTGTGTTGGGGTGGTTTTTGTTTTGTTTTGTTTTTTTGCTATTTAAGTTTTAGTACTCCTCAAAAATATTTTTTATATTAAAACATTGGTTTTCACTTAGGAATGGTGTCTGTGAGTTGTGTTTTGGGGAGCAACTGGATGGCCTTACCCTATTCCAGGACCCATGTGCTAGGGGGCTATTTCATAAGCGTATTGAAAACACACAGAACATTAATTGCCCCTTACGCACAACCGTGACTCGTGCACTCCCACACTAGAGTTCTTCTCTTCATTGGACCTTAAGGAGACCTGAGTTTGACAAGGAAAATCGGGCACCTGAAGACGCGTCCATTGGTCTGTCCCAGCGTGAGGCAGAACTGGCTACAGCTTGAAACTGTTTCCACGGCAGATGACAGCGTGTAGCATTATATAGCAAGAGGCAATTTCTCCAAGATGAGCAGTGAAACCTGCTGACTGTCAGAAGGAACGTCCACCCGGGCGGCCAGGGCGGTCCAGTCAGGGTCCTGGCACGCGTGTTACCCCACCCTGTGCCACGCTCCGCTGTTCCCAGTTTGGGCAAATCAGTCACACATGGTCATCACAAACGGGTCAAATATACATGGGCAAAAGTGCGGTAGCAAACTCGGCCATTTTAAAGGGCTGGTGGCTTTTTGCTTTTGTCCTTTGTTTTAAAATCTGTCTTGTTTTTGTCCTGTAATTTCCCAGGACGATGATAAAAGCTTTAGGAGAGCACCTTCTTGGAGGAAAAAATTCAGGCCAAAGGATGTCCGTGGCTTAGCTGCTGGGTCCGCGGAGACGCTGCCCGCGAACTTCCGGGTCCCATCCTCTCTGTCCTCGCCCTCGGTGCAGCCCAGGAAGGTGCAGCCGGACGGTAGGTGGCTGTGGGGCAGCGGGCGTGGCCTGGGCCAGAATGCTGGCGAGCTGAAAGGGCCTCCTGCCCAGGTTACAGGGCTCTTCAATGCATGCCCGAGGGTCCGTGTTCGCCAGTGAATCCTAACATCTGTTTAGAAACGTTTAACAGTCGTGCTTTTTTTTTTTTCTTTCCCAAGTTTTTGTCTGGTTGAATATTAGCATATTCTTCCAACTAATAAAACTGAGACTCGTGTGTGTTCTCAGAGCATTAGATTGACACCCATGCTTGTAGAAATGCGTGTGTGGCTGGCAGTGCTCAAGAGCTCTTCTTCCATAAAACAGTAGGGTCGCTCTCAGGCCATACCAGTCACCCCTCAGCAACTCTCCACGCTGGGAGGCTGGTCGAGTCCACCCTAAGTGACAGCAGCGTCCACCTTCCCGCCCTCTCCCCGTCCTCACCATTGTCGGTCCCTTGCACCCCGTCAGTCGATGGGCCAGAGGAAGGTGAGGCCCACAGAGGGCCTCCCCCGAGTTCGGCTGGGCCATGAATACACCGGCCAGGCAGTTGTGCTTTCAAACCCAGCTCTGGTTTTGCCTCTGACAGCCTCTCTGCCGGAGAACGCTGCTAGTTCAGGCCGGGTGCTCAGGGTGGCTGTGTCCCCGCTTGATGGCAAGATAGACGGCCGGCCAGCCGGGGCCGGGGTCAGGCCCCGCGGCTCCAGAGGTGCCTGTGCACGCCCCTGCCCCAGTGTCCCATCGGACGGGGTGACTCGGGCTCCTTCCTCCACAGCAGGCTGTGGCTGCCACACTGGGTTCCCAGAGGGAGTGTGCGCTCACCCCGTGGGAGCGGGCCTAGAGCGTCTCTGTGGTGCCGTTGTTCCCTGTTAGTAGCCCTTCCCGTGAGTAGACTTATAAGCTTTGCTCTCACTTGCTCCCACAGAGCAAAGTACATTTAGGTAAAGCCTTTGCTAAGCTGGACACTTTCGGTGAGCGGCCTTACAGGGAAGCTGCATCGTCTCTTCGCCAGAACTCAATAAACATGCTTAACCAGGGCTGAGGGAGACCCAGTGACTCTCTCCTTTTCTAAACAGCATTTTTCTTCCAAGGAGCATGCAGCTCCTTTTTACAAATCTTAACTGTAGCTTAGCTTTCAGTCGATTGAAGAGTCTTAAGTGCTTGCTTTTTTATTTTCCATTCTCCTCATTATAAATCCAGTATTTCCCTGTCAGATGCCCACGGTGACGTTGACATTAGAGTTTAGATAAATTGAAAACAATCCTAGAAAGAGTTGTTGGGAATGTAATATATGGGCGATGACCTTTTACAAACCCCGTGAGGTAGGCAGGGCATAAACTGTGTAACTGGGTGGTTTCCGTGGCTTTTGAGGTGGCAGTGCAGCAGGTCTCTGGGGCTCTTCGGCTCAGAAGGGTTCAGACCGGTGAGCTGCTCCATCAGCAGCCCCCACTCTTCAGCCTTCTCTGGAGCCCTGGCCCGAGACTCACCAGATGTGCTCCTGCTGGGCCCAGGGGAAGACGGAAAATGTTGAATTGGGAGCAGTGGGTTTCTGCTAGGGGGTTATGGCGATTTCTTACTCAACTTGGAGCGGGGGTTGGGGCTGACCCTGAGTCAGTGGTGCCATTTCCGAGGGCGGCTGAGACTGAGTTTCCGCTTTCTTAGATCAGCCCCGTCCTCCACCCTCCCTGAGGCCGCCTGGGGAGAGCAGCCCGGCCCCCAGGACATCAGAGCGCGGGGCTCCAGGCTCACTCTCCCCAGCTCGCCCACCCTCTAGAAGTTTCCCCAGACCCTCGCTCTCCCCAGCTCGCCCACCCTCTAGAAGTTTCCCCAGACCCTCGCTCTCCCCAGCTCGCCCACCCTCTAGAAGTTTCCCCAGACCCTCGTAGGAGTGGGCGCTGCTGTGGGTGTGAGTGTGTGTGTCCTCATGCCCCGTGTGACGTTCCACAACTAACCGCACGCTGTGTTTGCACGCTTCCTCCTGTGCTCGTGGGACCAGGCAGCGTGGCGGGAACGCAGAGGCTGGATTCCGCCACAGTCAGGACTTACTCCTGCTGAGCTTCGGGGTGAGTACAGGGCGGCCTGGCCCGCGGGGGCGTGGAGGCCTCGCCCTGGCAGTGGAGGTCAGCGGGTCTCCGGAGGTCGGGCCCAGGAGAGCCCTCAGCGGCAGAGGACGTGACCGTGGCGCCCGGCTGCCGCCGCAGCGGTCAGAGCACGGCCGAGGCTCCCTCAGTCCCGTGCGCGAGGGTGTCCCTCCCGCGGCGGCAGTGCTGCTGGCCATGCCCTGTGTGCACGCTCTCGGAGGGAACGCGGAGCGTCAGGGTTCGCGAGGCTGCCCTGCCCTGGGCCTCTCCCTCCGCAGGGACAGAAGGGCACCGGCCTCTGGGGGTTCGCGAGGCTGCCCTGCCCTGGGCCTCTCCCTCTGCAGGGATGGAAGGGCACCGGCCTCTGGGGCTCGGCCGCCGCTGCGGGGCCGCCTCCCGTGCAGGTGCTGCTCTGGGCGGTCCTCTGGTGGGTCCGACCCAGGGGCCCAGCCCTGCTCGAGCCGCTCTGAGGGCGGGAGGCTGTCTGCTTTGTCCTGTTCGTGTCTCAGCTGGAAAGCTTGATTGGGGATTAGTTTTTTTAGCAGCAGTTTTTAGCTATATGTCAGAATAAAGTCAGCCACAGAGTTCTCTCCTTGATCTGCTTGGTCCTCCATATTTCTCTGAATTCTCAAAGCCCCTGATCCCAGAATGGGGTGGGGTGGGGGGGTCTGGAGGGGCAGGGGCTCGGGCAGCAGCCACGCCAGGCCTGACTCGTCCATGTGTCTGTCTCCAGTGTACCCACACTACTTCTACAGATGATCCTACAGCGTCCAGGACACAACAGAGACTACGTTTTGAACTCGATGGAATCTTTAATCTGTTCATACTTGTTATATGGACCCGAAGATATTTTATTACAGAGTTTTTAATTAGTGAAAAAATTCATGAATACCATAGAGAAAATATTTTAGAATTTAATGTTTCTTATATTTATGTAAACTTATGACTTCATTTATATAGTTACTTACTTTTTCTTGTATATCCAGGCTATAAATATCCTTTCAGATCAGTTCATGTTCTGATACCTGATTTTAGTCCTTCAAATGAATGTACTGTAATGCTTGTATGTATAAATCCTATGAACGAATATAGGGCTTTTGTAAATGATGCATTTATTGTAATTATTCTTGTTTAATTTTTAAATGATAAACCATGAGAGAAGGGGTTTTCCTGCGATTGTAAAATCATCATGACACGGTGTGCATTATCCTTCCAGAATGTAACCGAGCTCTCCAACAATCACTCTGAAATGAGCGAACTTAATTTCAACCAATTGTTGTTGTATTTTAACGACTGACCTAAACTGTACTTTTTCTAGCAAGAAATGCTTTTTCTCTGCAGCGTGAAGAGATTTAAAAGTACTGGGTGTTAAATGTGAGCTTCTAATCAAATTTGGGCTGAAAGGATGACTAGAAGAAAACTATGAAAATCTCTCCCGTAACCTAGTCTCCGTGGACCGGGATCCCTCGTCTTTGGTGACTGGCGGAAGCCGCGAGCTGGGGAAGAGAGACTTGGCGGGGGTAGGGAGGGTGGGGCCTGGGCACCCACAGCCCACTGTGCCCGCCCTCCCTGCCCTCCTCCTGGGAGGCAGGGTCAAGGGCGCCTACTCTTTGAGGACCAATCATGACGCCCTGTACACGCTGCAGAGCTGGTGCGCCGGACGTGAAGCCGCCACACCCCCGACAGACAGCGTGGTGCAGCTCTGACAAAGGCCTTATTTTTCTTATGTGAATCATCTTTTTACATCTGTTTGTAAACACGTTTAAAGAATGCACCTAGGCGTACATTTTTAGATTTTGATGACATAGCCATTTTGGATTGTATAAGTAGCAAATGTAACTTTTACTTTTTCAGCGGCACATTAAAAAAGCCAGCAAGAGATGCGTTCAGATCATGGTGCGTTATTTATTATGCAGCTGATATCTCGGTAGACAGAGACAGCGTCTCTTTCCATGTGGGTCCCGCCTTTAATTTACTTGTATAATTCATTGTTACCGTTCTGTTTTTCTATTAATCTTTTGTGAACTTCCTGAATATGTAACAAAGTATGTACAGTCTACTTTTGAACTATTTTTATCACAGTATTATTTATTGCTTTCTTTCAATAAAGTACTGAAGCAAAGTTTCCCACTGCCAATCAGGAGTGCTGAGGGTAAGCTGTATTCTCACTGAGAACAGACCAGAGCTGGTAATGGGAGCCCGTGTCATCACACGGGCATTCTGTTAAGAGAAACGGATGGAGAGAATGGAAAGGCTAGAGGACGGAAGCATAGGTGTCCCCAAAGGACGACCGACGGGGTGTCGATGCCCCTGGCCCCAGAGACAAGAGGCTCCATCGCTTCGGCATCTGTGGGGACAGGGCCCCTCTGCTGCTGAGGCGCGGGCAGCGGGCCGAGGGTGGGGGCAGAGTGCAGGCGTGAAGGCTCACCGTGGGTCCCAGGGCGGGGTGGCCCGCGTGATGCACTAGGGAGTGTGTGTGTGCACGCGCGTGTGTGGGAACTTTTTATGTTAGTCAACAGTTTTATTATTCATACATCCATAGAAACAAGAATGTAGCAAGGGGAGGTGGGAAGGAGATTCAAGAGGGAGGAGACACGTACACCTGTGGCTAATTCATGTTGATGTATGGCAGAAATCAAACCAATATTGGAAAGCAATTATCCTTCAGTTAAAATGAACATAGCAAGGTGGTCAGGAAAGTATGAAAAAAAGATTTCTCATAGAGATTTATAATCTCCCACCGTCATCAGCCCCTCCCCCCAGCATCAGACCCTCTCCCCAACATCAGACCCTTCCCCCAGCATCAGCCCCTCCCAGCATCAGCCCCCTGCGCAGCATGAGCCGTGGCAGCCCCAACTGTCTGATGCCCCGAGTGCACTCACGCAGCCCCAGAGCAGCAGGAACAGTAGCTCTTGCAGGAGATGCGCTTTTAGGAGTCACCTGCGGAGCAGCAGCAGCTGGGGTCTGTTTCAGGCCAAGGGGAGGCAAAGAAGAGGCACCTGTGCAGGAGGCAGTGGAGGCTGTGGGCACGTCCCCTGCTCTGCTTCCTCCCCGTGGGGGCTTTGCTCTCCTGCTCTTCACTCGTGGTCACTCAAGGGCCCCAGGGCTGTGTCCTTCCGGATTCACAGTCTCCTTGACATCTCAAGCCAAGTCCTGAGTCGTGTCCCAGTCCGACATGGCGGAGGGCTGGGAACACCCAAGCTCAAGGGCTGAAAGGATCCCAGGGGGACAGCCGGGCCTCAGCGGGTGGCAGGGCAGGGGATGAGGGTGGCCGCCCACCGAGGGCCCCGCAGCAGCACTGGAAGGAGAGCAGCGATGCCTTGGCTCACCCGGGATGTTGCCCAGCCTGGCACTCAGGTTACCGCCAGCAGCTCTGAGGACACAGGAAGCCCGGTGAGTGACACCATGCCACTCGGCCATGTGCGTGGGCACTGCTGACCGTGGTCTCGGTTTTCATTCTGGTTCCAACTGTCCCGTCAAGGGCTGACGGGCTCCCCTTCTGAATGGCACAGATGCTTTCTTTACGCAGATGAACGCACCCCTGCTTGTTTCTGTCGGCCCTGTTGTCGGTCATTCGTGTGTTTCCCTCTTTACAAGCTGCGCTTACTGATCTTCCAGTTTAACATAGGAGCAGCCCTTATTTTCTGCATTTCCTGGTTCTCAGGGGCTTTCCAGGTGGCACTAGCGGTAAAGATCCTACCTGCCGATGCAGGAGATGACGAGACACGTTGGTTCGATCCTTGGGTCGAGAAGATGTCCTGGAGGAGGGCACGGCAACCCACTCCAGTATTCTTGCCTGGAGAGTCCCATGGACAGAGGATCTAGTGGGCTACAGTCCCCAGGTCGCAAAGTCTGACACGATTGAAGCAAGTTAGCACACACAGGTTTCAGTTCAGTCGCTCAGTCGTGTCCAACTCTGCCACCCCTTGGAATGCAGCATTCCAGGCTTCCCTGTCCTTCACTATCTCCTGGAGTTTGCTCAGATTCATGTCCTTTGAATCAGTGATGCTATCCAACCGTCTCATCCTGTCGCCCCTGTTTCCACCTGCCCTCATTCTTTCCCAGCATCAGGGTCTTTTGCAATGAGTCAGGTCTTATCAAGTGGCCAAAGTATTGGAGCTTCAGCTTCAGCATCGGTCCTTCCAATGAATATTCAGGGTTGATCTCCTTGCAGTTCAAGGGACTCTCAAGAATCTTCTCCAGCACCACAGTTCGAAAGCATCAGTTCTTCAGCGCTCAGCCTTCGTTGTGGTCCAACTCTCACATCTGTACATGACTACTGGAAAAACCATAGCTTTGACTAGATGGACCTTTGTCAGCAAAGTGATGTCTCTGCTTTTTAATACGCTGTCTATGATTGTCATAATTTTTCTTCCAAGGAGCAAGCATCTTTTAATTTCATGGCTGCAGTCACCATCTGCAGAGATTATGGAGCCCAGGAGAATAAAGTCTGTCACTGTTTGCATGGTTTCCTCATCTATTTGTCATGAAGTGATGGGACCAGATGCCACTAAGTTTTTTGAATGTTGAGTGTAAAGCCAGCTTTTCCACTCTCCCCTTTGACCTTCATCAAGAGGCTCTTCCTCTTCGCTTTTTGCCATAAGGGTGGTGTCATCTGCGTATCTGAGGTTACTGCTATTTCTCCCAGCAATCTTGATTCCAGCTTGAGCTTCATCCAGCCTAGCATTTCTCATGATGTACTCAGCATATAAGTTAAACAAGCAGGGTGACAATATACAGCCTGTCACACTCCTTTCCCAATTTGAACCAGTCTGTTTTTCCATGTCCAGTTCTAACTGTTGCTTCTTGACCCACATACAAGAAGTTTCTCAGGAGGCAGGTAAGATGGTCTGGTATTCCCATCTCTTTAAGAATTTAGAGAATTTAAATTTCATGCAGGGTTAACAAGTGTGAAATTTAAAACCATGGTGTGTCCTTCTCATCTTACATTTCCCTTTTTGCCTGACCAGAGCCAAGAAAGCCTTGAGTATCTGAAAGCTTCTGGAAACAGTCATTCATGATTCATGAGCTGCAGGTGTTTTATTACAACTTGATTTACTGATTCCACTTATGCCTTAAAAATATGTCAGTTGAGAAATTCTGAAAGAAAGCACTAAGGAGATGTTACTGTAGATTCGCTTTTCTAAGAATGCTCATTAGCCACGTATCTTAGGCCTGCTCCACTCACGGCCAGTGCCCAGGACTTCCCCACCACGGAGATGGGAGAGGACTCTCACTGCGGTCCAGGTGCGGTCCGGTTAAAAAACTTCTCACCATTAAAACCTATGTTAGGCTACTGTTTCCTCCTAAGTGCTGCCTGTAAGTTTCTCTACATTTCACATCATGCATTTTTGAGGTCTGTTGTTTCAAAGGTTGCTAAGTTGTGTCTGACTCCTTGCGACCCCATGGACTGTAGCCTGCCAGGCTCCCCTGTCCTTCTCCAGGCAAGAATACTGGAGTGGGTTGCCGTTTCCTTCTCCAGTGAACCTTTCTGACACAGGGATGGAACTTGATTCTCCTGCATTGGCAGGCGGATTCTTTACCGCTGAGCCATGAGGGAAGCCCATATTTGAGGTCACTGTGGTTTTGGTTTTTGATCTTTGCCTTTTGCTAACTAAGTCCTCACTTCCCCCGGGATGGGTTTTCAGGGTATCACGAAGGGTCCGCCCTCCCTGTAAGCTTGGCAGGCAGGCAGGTGCGGGTCCAGAGCTACTATCTAGCCACCCACTCACTCGCCCTTCAGTACATTTCTGAATGTCTCAAACCCTATTGTCTCTTACGTGTCCTTGGCTTCATCCCTTGGTGAGAATGAGTAGCCGGTGACTTTGCTGTTTCATGTCCTGGCCTCAGTGGGGCCCCTTTTCAAGACCTGTGGTCCAGGCCAGCGCTGTGTGCAGCCCGATATGCAGCACACATGCCCAGTGGGGAAGGAAGCAGGGCCCGGTCCTGGCGGAGGGTCGACGGGGAAAATCTGTTCTCTCTTCTTCCAGCGTTTCCTCTCCTCTGATCTGTCTTCACGTGGCCTCTCCCCTGCATGTCTTATC
The DNA here is from genome assembly GCF_014754425.2 of Oryx dammah. NCBI lineage: Eukaryota > Metazoa > Chordata > Mammalia > Artiodactyla > Bovidae > Oryx > Oryx dammah. The sequence continues at coordinate 45,914,726 of NW_024070199.1, forward strand.
TTCTGTCTCCTAAAAGAAGGCTTGTCATTGCCCCACCCCGGTAATCCCGGAGCCTTCTCACCACTTTTCCAAATTAACACATCCACAACAGGTTCCAGAGATTTACACCTCAAAGTGTCTTTGTGGGGCCACGACCATGTGAAATTCTGGAGGGGACCCTGCCCTAGAAATCCTGGGACGGGTAGGACTGGCCCCTCCCAGGGACCGCCTCTGGTGGGGACCGGGACTCATCCCGTGAAGGGCGCTGTGAGAGCAGGGGCTGGGCTGGGACTCGAGGGGAAGGAGCTTCCAGAACACTTGCTACGAGGACGAGGATGACGTGCTGGGTGTGGCAGAGACCAGCCAGGAAGAGCACGGAAAATGCTCTAAATAAACAAACTGACCCTTTGCATGCCAACAGGTTTGACTGGTAGGAGAGTTAATCTTTCAACTTGAGTGTGCAGAGCAACACAAGCTGCAAAGGGAGGTGGGGGTGATCTGCCCTTTGATAGAGTGATTTGGGGACTCCCCTGGTGGTCCAGGGGTTCGGACTCTTGTGCTTTCACTTCTGAAGCTGGGGTTCAACCCCTTGGTCCAGGAGCTAAAGTTCTACCGCCTGTGTGGCGCAGCCAAAAATGTTACAAAACAAATCAGATACAAAATAGAATAAAATGATTTCCACAAGCCAGTGGCACAGATGAAAGTTTTTTTTAATGAAATAAAATGTTATTTTAAAATGAAAACAATGTAACTGAGGGATTGTAGTATTACATAACCTATAAGGCCTAAGAGATCTTAGTGGTCAATTCTCCAACACCTTATCTGCTTGTTAATGTTTTATTTAATCAAAGTAATAGCATGTATGTCACTTAAAGTAAAACACCAATGACCCCACTCTCTTACTTCTGCTTCCCTAGTCCATGTGCAACTGGGTTAACTATTTCCTCTGCTTGCTTCCTTACCCCTAAATAATTTGTGCTTAACGTGGCCTCTTGAGTCACAATTTTCAAATTCACAATTTTCCTTTTTTATTTTTCAAAAAATATTTGGGGCTGCCCTGGTGCTCCAGTGGGTATGAATCCGCCTGCCAATGCAGGGGTCACGGGTTCAGTCCCTGGCCCAGGAAGATCCCATAGGCTGACAGACAGCTAAGCCCATGAGCCGCGCCTGCTGAGCCCATGTGCTGTAACTACCATAGCCCTAAAGCCTATGCTTTGCAACAGGGGAAGCCACTGCAACTAGAGAAAGCCTATGAGCAGCAACAAAGACCTAGCATGGCCAAAATAAGTAAAATTAATTTTTAAAGTTTTGTCTCATTATTTATGTGACTGTGCCAGGTCTTAATTGCAGCATGTGGGACCCAGTTCCCTAACCAGGGCTCCGGCATTGGAATCGTGGAGACTTACCCACCGGACCCCTAGTGAAGTCCCTACACCAGTTTAAACTTTGCCTATTGCCAACTCTTTATGGTAGATGGAAACTGTAGCATTCCTATGCCCACACCCCCAGCCTACCAACACAGTTAAATCAAAGTTGTTGATCAAATCCATGTTCACTGTCTCCATGAATAAGGCTGTAAATTTTATTTATTACCAAGTCAAGTGGATTACCATGATTACAACAAAATGAAGGCGTGTGGTAAGACTGTATTCTGAGGTATTTACAGATGAAATAATACAGTGCCTGGCGTTTGCTTTACAATAATCTTGAGGCAAGGATAGGTCAGGATACAGATCAAACAAAACTGACTGTGTGGGTGGATAATTGTTAAAGATGGGTGATAGATTCATGAGGGTTTATTATATTACTCTATTTTTGCATTTGTGTGAAATGTTTTATAATAGCAAGAGTTTTAAATTTTTGGGACGCTCTCTGGGTGATGAACTGTCTCAGTCTGGACTAGATGTCTGGAAATTGCTTTTGGCCCTCACTTTAGAGTGTAATTTAGCCCAGTTTTAAAGGTTTATCTGCAACCCACAGTGGAAAACATTTTATACCACAGCTCAGCATGTACACACACATTTTGTCAATCCTACTGTGACCGTTTATTTCACATTTTTTACCCATGAAGTCAGGTCGTGTCTTACAAACAATGACATCATCTTAGTATGTGGGACTTTCCTGGTGGTCCAGTGTTTAAGAGTCCATGCTTCCAACACAGGGGACACAGGTTCTATCCTTGGTCGGGGAACTAAGACCCCACATGTCTTATTTGTTGCTCAGTTGCTAAGTCGTGTCTGATTCTTTGTGACCCCATGGACTGCAGTGTGCCAGGCTCCTCTGTCCTTCACTATCTCCTGGAGTTTGCTCCAATTCATTTCCACTGAGTCATGCTATCCAACCATCTCATTCTCTGCCACTCCCTTCTCCTTTGGCCTTCAATCTCTCCCAGCAACAGGATCTTTTCCAGTGAGTCGGCTCTTTGCATCAGGTGGCCAATGTACTGGAGCTTCAGCTTCAGCATCAGTCCTTCCAATGAATCGGTTCAGTTGCTCGGTCGTGTCCGACTCTTTGCGACCCCGTGGACTGCAGCATGCCAGTGAATATTCAAGGTTGATTTCCTTTAGGATCGACTGGTTTGCTCTCCTTGCAGTCCAGGGGTCTCCCAAGAGTTCTCTAGCACCACAATTTGAAAGCAACAATTCTTTGGTTCATCTTGGGGCGTGGCCAATAAATAAATAAATAAAGGAAAGAAACACAGTGTGTGACAAAAGGCCAGCTAGGCTGCAGATTCTATCTCCTCTCACGGAGAGGTGGAGTCTTGATCCTTCCGACCCCTTAAGCCTGGGCTGGCCTGTGACTTACCTGGCTGACCAAAACAGCGTAGCAGGTGGGATGTTCACGGACTTCTGGGGCAAGGTCAGCAGAAGCCTTGCAGAAACCAGCCACCACGTAAGAAGTGCAACTACCCAGGACCGGTGGGATGTAAGGAAGCCCCAGCTAGCTGCATGGAGCACTGTGCAGAGTGAGAGTCCCGGACGCTCCTGCCAGCCTATTGGGAGTGAAGAAGCCATGCTGGACATTCTTGTTCCTGAAGACATGACGGGGAGAAGAAATGAGGGGCTCACCCAGCAGTCAGAGCCAAGGCTCCCGACACGCACGGCCCCAGTCAGTTCATCCAGCGACAGCGAACCATCCCGGCCGAGGCTCCAGTGGGTCAAGAGCCATCCCCTGTTGCTGCTGTGTGCCCTCAGTGTTGTGTCCGACTCTTTGCGACCCCATGGACCGTGGCCTGCCAGGCTCCTCGGTCCATGGGATTCTCCAGGCAAGAGTCCTGGACTGGGATGCCATGACCTCCTCCAGGAGATCTTCCTGACTCAGGGATCAAACCTGCCTGTCTTGCATCTCCTGCATTGGCAGGCAGATTCTTTACCACTGAGCCACAAGTCTCCCCTGACCTTTCCAAATTCCCGAACCATGAAGTTTTAGCATGAAATGGTGGTTGTTTTCCACTATGAACTTTTGGAATGCCTTATTACACAGCGATAGATAATTGGAACTATTATGTATGAAATGAACTCAAATTTTCTATGCTGCCGTCTTATATACATTTTTATGCTGCTTTCCTCCCCCAGAAAATTGATTTCACAATTCCCTAAAAGATCACCATCTGCTATCTTATCTGTTGCTTTGTAAAAATCCACCCCCAAACAGCAATAAACAAAGTGATCTCTTGTTTCTCTTGATTCAGGGGACTGGCAGTCTGGGTGGTTCTCCCGCCCATCTTCCCTGGAACCAGTCATGTGACAGCAGTCGCCTGACAGCCCTTCTGGGGCTGGAAAGTCCAAGATGGCCTCAGTCAAGGACCTGAGAGCTGGCGCTGGCTTCTGGCTGGAAGGCCTGTATTCTCATCCTGTGGCATCTCTTTCACTCCAGCAGGCTATGTTGGACTTCTTCACAGCAACGTTGTCTTGGGTTCCAAGGTTCCAAGACCAGAAGTAGCAAGGCATCGCGAGGGCTGGATCCTTAATGCTGTATTTAGAATCCATACAAGGGGACTTCCCTGGCGGTCCAGTGGTGAAGACTACACGGTTCCACTGCTGGGGGCATGAATCTGATCCCTGTTTGGGGAATCTGATCCCTCTTTGGGGAAGAGCTCTGCATCTTCAACTTGACTGTTTAGTTGCTCAGTGGTATCTGACTCTTTGTGACTCCATGGACTGCAGCACCCCAGGCTTCCCTGTCCTTCAGCAACTCCTGGAACTTGCTCAGGCTCATGTCCATTGAGTTCATGATGCCACCCAACAGTTTCGCCCTCTGTCATCCCCTTCTCCTCCTGCCTTCAGGCTTTCCCAGCATCAGGTTTTTTTTTCCAGTGAGTCAGGTCTTCACATCAGGTGGCCTAAGTATTGGAGCTTCAGCTCCAGCATCTGTCCTTTCAATGTATATTCAGGGTTGATTTCCTGTAGGATTGACTGGTTTGACCTCCTTGCAGTTCAAAGGACTCTCAAGAGTCTTCTCCAGCACCACAGTTCAAAAGCATCAGTTCTTCAGTGCTCAGTCATTTTTATGGTCAAACTCTCAGATCTGTACCTAACTCCTAGAAAAACTATAGCTTTGACTAGATGGACCTTTGTTAGCAAAGTGATGTCTCTGCTTTTTAATATGCTGTCTAGGTTTGTCACAGCTTTCCTTCCAAGGAGCAAGTGTCTTTTAATTTCATGGCTGTATTTACTGCAGTGATTTTGGAGCCCATAGAAATCTGCCAGTGTTTCCACTTTTTCCTCTTCTATTTGCCATGAAGTGATGGGCTCTCAGCCTTTTGAATGTTGAGTTTTAAGCCAGCTTTTTCACTCTCCTCGTCCACCTTCATCAAGAGGCTCTTTAGTTCCTCTTTACTTTCTGCCATTAGAGTGGTATCATCTGCATTTCTGAGGTTGTTGATATTTCTCCCTGCAATCTTGATTCCAGCTTGTGATTCATTCAGCCCAGCATTTCGCATGAGGTACTCTGCATAGAAGTTAAATAAGCAGGGTGACTACGTACAGCCTTGTTGTACTCCTTTCCCAATTTTGAACCAGACAGTTGTTCCACGTCTGGTTCTAATAACCTCCTTAGGGTTGGTGAATTTGCCAGACAGCTCAGAGAACTCGGGGAAACATGTGACTTACTAGATCACAGGTTGATTTTAAAAGGTTATAAACTTAGGATCTGCCAGATGGAAGAGAGGCACAGGGCAAGGTGTGAGGAGGGGTTCAGAGCTCCCATGCTGTCTGAGTACCGCTCTCCCCAAATCTGCATGTGTTCACCAAACCGGAAGTTCCCAGAACCCATCCTTGTGGGTCTTTATGGAGGGCTCATCACACACCCAGGAATGATGAACTCATTGGCCATTGGTGATGAATTTAACCCACAGTCCTTCTCTTTTCCCCTCCGCAGGGCTCAAGGCTGGGACTGAATTTCCAGCTCTCTAATCACATCGAAGGTTCTCCTGGCAACCAGCCCCATCCTTAGGTGCTTTCCAAAGTAACCTCATTCATACAACAAGAGACACTTTGTTCCTCACTCCGAGGAGGAACTGAAGGAAGTTCAGGGCAGCAGAAGTGTGGTGACACAGCGGGGCAGTGGGTGAGATGGAGCCAGGTCATGTAGAAAGTGGGAGGGCACTGCAAGGACCTTGGTCTTTTTTCTCAAAGAAATGGGGGGACTTCCCTGGTGGTCCACTGGCTAAGACTCTGCATTCCCAATGCAGGGGGCCTGAGTTCAATCCCTACTCAGGGAACTAGATTCCGCATGCCGAAATTAAAAAAAAAAAAAAGATCCTGCATACTGCAATCAACATCGATGACCCTATATGCAGCAAGTAAGACCCAGAGCAGCCAAATAAGTAAATATTAATTCAATAAGTGGGAAGCCCTTGGGCGAGATTAAGCAAGGGGTAGAAATCATACAGTTTGTATTGTAATGAAATCCCTCGGGCTGCTAAGTTGAGAATGAATGGGAAGAGGGCCAGGTAGGAGCCTAGGATGGACAATTCAGGCAAACTGGTGGTGGCAAGTAAGATGGAGAGAAGTGAGTAGACACAAGATACATTTATAAAGTTAAATTGTCAGGTTTGAGGATGGACAAGGGGGTATGGGGTGGGGAAGGTGATGTCAGAAGTGAACGGATACTTTTTTGAAAGATAAAATCATGATTTTCTACACATATAAAATGAATGCATGTCAAAGATTTTATTTCACTTAATAATAAATGAAGCACTAAGATGTTACAACTTGTTCAAAGGAGAAGTGAAGGGAACGCTGAAATGAGTTTGCAAGAAAACGGTCTATCCATAGGGCAACGTCAGTTGTATTTTACTGGACACAGCTAATTGGCCTTTCTACGGACAAGAATTATTTGCATTGCTGTCTGTTTTCTACAGGTTAACTTCTGCCTCTATAGAGGAGCGGAATAATCTAGGCAAGATTTTTTTATTTTAAAGGCACATATCCTAAAGAATCATGATTATCAGAGCCTTCTGTGTTCTCTTAAAAGAATATCTAATCATCCCTTTTTCCCGTTCTAAAGTATGGATTTTTTTTTTTTCTTTTAGAGAGTTAATGGGCAGCTGTTGTATATAACACATGGAGCTCAGCTTGGTTGGTGCTCTGTGGTGCCTTAGAGGGGTGGGGTGGTGGGAGGGATGGTGGTGAGGGTTGGAGGGTGGGGGAGAAAACACACCAAGACTGCAGTGGGAGAGAGAGAATATGGCTGTGAACTTGGTTCTTTTGAGATGCCCATGACATGTCAAGGTGAGCTCCAAGAAGAGATGCTGGAGAGATGGCTTTTGAGCTGGAGGTTGAGGCGTGAGCAAGGTAAGGACATAAAAAGGTAGGAAGGCCATTGGAGAAGAGGAAGGGATTCCAGCAAGGCACAGAAGCAGGAAAGAATGGGGTATGCATCCAAAGTATTGAGGCCAGACAGATAAAATGCAAGTGTTTTCACTTCCAACATTAGGACGGTAAATGCTGTGTGCGGTCAGGCATCAAGCTAACTCCTTGGTCATCATGATTGAAAAAAAACTGGGAGAGTTGTGAGTTTGGGGCAAAGTGAGTACTAAAGCCCAGGAGACAGCCTTTTAAGTATCTCTGAGGAACTGCTCCAAAGTGGGGAGGGAAGTCAGTATATATACCATTTTAAGTAAAGGGTGGGTAAGTGAAGTCAAATACACACTTTGGCAGAGGACTTGCTAGTCACAAGGAACAGATGTGCCGGTTAATAAAATTAGTGCTTTTCTGGGTATGAAAAGATGCAAGGAATTAGGTTCAGAAAGTCTTCTCCTGAAAATATCTAATGATCTAAAGGTCTGCTCTCCAAGTTTTTCCCATTCCCATTCTTTTCTTGCCTCAGGGCCTTTGCAGAGACTCTTTCCTTTCCTGGAAAATTCTTCCTTTCTTTCCCTGTTTACTTCAATTTGGTTTTCATATATCAGCTCAATGTTAATCGCTGTTAGAAGCCTCTGATCTGCTGAAAGAGTTGGGATCCTACCTTCTTTCCAATCTAACCTTGACATTTTCTAGAGCATCTGTCTTATTTCCTTAGTATATATGTATTTGATTAATGTCTGACCCCTCCTCTAGGTTGAAAGGTCTCTAAGGGCAAAGTCCACGTTTATTCTGCTGACCTCTACTCCTGATATATACCTGGCTTTCTCTGGAGGAGGAGAATGACGGGTGGGTGGATGGATGATTGACTGGCGGAAAATGGAAGGAGAAGATGGACGGATGGATGATGTACGGATAGGTAATGGATGGACGCATGGACGGAGGAACAGTCACCTGTTCTTCCCAGGTGACTGGCCGTCACAGTTACCTCTTGGCTATGGATCCAGTACGACCACCTAGGACTGTGCATGTGAGCAGTCTGGCGCGCACACAGTGGGCGCTCCGAAATTTACCCTTTAGCGTCCATCTCACTTTTAGGCGATGGCACCCCACTCCAGTATTCTTGCTTGGAGAATCCCAGGGACGGGGGAAGCCTGGTGGGCTGCTGCCTCTGGGGTCGCATAGAGTCGGACACGACTCCAGCGACTCAGCGGCAGCAGCAGCACTTTTAGGCAGGCTCCGCAGGCGGGCACCTGGCGGAGCTCGCGCCTGCGCCAGCGGTGGGCACTGCCGGCGCCACGTGGACAAGGGAGGCCGCAGGATCCGCGGACCCGGCGCGCCGGGGCGGGGCGTGCCGGCGGGGGCGGAGCCTCGGGGACCCGGATGCGGCCCCGCCCCCGTCCTCGGAACCGGAAGTGGAGCGGGGCGCCTGGAAGCTGCGGGCGCGGCGGAGGCTGGGCAGTGTCGAGCCGGACCGGACTGACCCGAGGCGGCGGTGAGCGAGCTCGGCCTTCGCCGGGCGTGGGGGCGAGCGGGTTCCCCAGCTGCGGTCCCTGGGCGCAGCCAGGTCCCGAAACGGGAAGGAAGCGGCGGCCGCGGCGGTCTCGCCGCATTTCCGCTCGCGGTTTCGCGCGCGGGGGGAGCGCGGGCGAGGCTTCCCCGGGCTGGGGGGCCGAGGTCAGAGAAGGGGATGGGCGGGCCGGGGGCTGAGGGAAGGGGCCGGGCCTGAGGCAGGGGGCCGGGGGCTGAGGGAAGGGGCCTGGGGCTGAGGGAAGGGGCCGGGGGCTGAGGGGAAGGGGCCGGGCCTGAGGGAAGTCCTGGGGAGAGGGATGAGGTCGGAGAAAGAGGGGCGGGCTGGGGGAAGGGGTCAGGGCCTGCAGTCCTGAGGGGGCTTGGGAGGAGGGTCCGGGGTCTGGGGAGGATGCCCGGCCTCCTGGGAGGAAGGGGCCAGAGGGTTGAGGGGGGCGTCTAGGATAGGAGAGGGGCCCTACAGGAGGGGTGCAGGACCTGGGGGTCGGGAGGAAGGGGCAGGGGGCCGGGGAGGGGAGAGGCCGGGCCCCAAGAGTTTAGGGGAAGGGGGACAAGGGTCCAGAGGGTCCTGGGAAGAGCGGGGACCGCCGGGGAGGGGGTCCAGGACCTGGAGGGTTAGGGGGAGGGGGCGGAGAGCCGAGAGGGTCTGGGGACAGAGAGGAGCCCTACCGGGAGGGGGGTCCCGGGCTCGGGAGGTCAGGGGTTGGAGGGCCGATGGGGAGGGGCCGGGGTCTCCCAACCGCAGGGCGGGCCGCTCGCTCCCCGCTCCTAGGCCCACACCTACGGGGAGATGTTGCAATCAGGTCAGTGGAAATGCAGCGACCGGCGCCGCAGCTGAGTTGAGCAGCTCTGGATTGGGAACAGCCCCTCCTCTGGGTGCGAGCTGGAAGTCACCTGGAACCACTCTCTTGCAAGCTTGGTGCTCCTGCAGAGGGTCTGGGGCGAAGGGCACAGGGCTTCCTTCCCGTGGGATCTGGCCTCGTCGGGCCCGGGGCAGCGGGGGTGAGGAACCCACTTCCCGCTGGACGGAGCTCCGAAGCGTCCCGCGTGAGCGCCCCACTGGGCTCCGCGGTGACCTGGCTCCCGAGCTCCGTGGGGGCTTAACCCGCTGGGGCCGACCGCGTGATTCGCCCCGCCGCCCCGCTGGCCGGCGCTGGGCAGGGCCTGACGGCGGGTGAGTCACCGCGCTGGTGCCAGAGGCTGGCCCGCGCCTCTCGGGGTGGAAAGTATTCCCAGACCGAGAGGAGCGAGGAGGGGTGTGCGGGGTTGTCGTTTATGCTTTGCTTCACACCCGCCTCAGTAACTGGCAGTGTGTCCCCAGGACCTTTTATTTGAAGCATTTTGAGAGACAGATCTGTAGAAAACTTAACTTGGAGTCACTGGTGATTCAGATCTTTGGTCAGTACCGTGCAGCAGGGGCTGGGTAAACGCACGGTTGAGAGAGACAGTTGGGAGCCCTGGGGTCTGCCCTGTGTTGCAGTGGGTCCCGTCCTGGGCCTTTGTCCATCAGGGGTCTTGTCTTTCACTGTGCAGGAGGCAGAGATGAGAGGGGAGTCCTCTGAGTAATGGTGGTGTGGAGAGTGGGCCTTGTGAGACCTGTTTCCTCTGCTACACTGGAGAGGGTGGGCGAATGGACGGCTAACTCAGCGTGGTTTCATCACCTCAGAGAAACCTTACTGGGTTTCCTCAACCCCCAACACTAGGCAGCCGCTAGTCTGGTTTTTCTCTCTGTAGACTTAGGAGATCTGGCCACTCGTAGAAATGGGCCTGTATAATATACGGTCTTTTGTGTCCGGCTTCTTTCATTTAGTATGAGGTTTTTAGAGTCGTTTATGTTGCAGTGGCTGTCAGTACTTCACTCCTCTTACCGTCAGATATTAGTAACATTCCACTGAATGGATAGACCACCTGCCGCGTATCACGTGGATACTGGGTTACTTCCACTTTGGGCTGTTAGGAGTGATGCTGTGTGAGTAAGTTTTCTGTATACCTAGGAGTGGAGTTGCTGGGATATATGGCACCTCTGTGTTTAACCTTTTGAAGAACTGCCAGATTCTTTCATTTTACATTTCCACCAGCAGCATAAGAGCCTTCTGATTTCTGCCCACCCTCACCAAACTTGTTTGTTTTTTGGAGGGTAGCCACCTTAGAATGTGTGGAATGGTATCTCAAGTCGGCTTTGATATGCAAACCCTTGATGGTTAGTGATACTGTCTTTTCACAAGCTTATAAGCCATTTGTATGTCTTTGGAGAAGTGTCTGTTCAGATCCTTTCACCATTTAAAAATGTGGTTAATTGTCCTGTTTATTATTGACTTATAAGAGTTCTTTATATATTCTGGATAGATGATTTGAAAACAGTGTCTCTCATTCTGTAAATTTGTGTTCACTTTGATGGGTGTCTTTTGAAGCAAAAAGTTTAAAGTTTTTGTCCCAATTTATTTTTTCTGTTTTCACTTGTGCTTTTGATGTCACATCTAAGGTCTGTTGTCAAGCTCAAGGTGATGAGAATACATGCTTGTTTTTTTCTAAGAATTCAGTAGTTTTAGTTCAGACACTTAGGTTTTTTGATCCTTTTTTTTTCCAGTTAATTATTGTGTGTGGTGTGAGGTAGGGATCCAGAGGCATTATCTTTGGATCAGAAAAAAAAAAGGCCTAGTTTTTCAAAAGTTGTTTTCATGATTTTTTTTTAATTAAAAATATTGAGAGGGAATAGATTATTATAGATCTTAGATTTCAGCCTATCACTAGCTACCCTTGGGAAGATTTTCATAGATGTTGGATGATAACTGCGGTACCCAGAAGGTACTAAGCAACCTACACAATTTAGGATTTCTAAAGGCAGCATTGAGGAAGGCCAGCAGAGCATCTTCTGTCTGGTTGCTAATGCATGCCAGGCCACACGCCAGCACGGATGGTGTGTGCATGTGACTGGTCTGTTCTGGGGAACAAGGGGACTCTAGTCATCTGTAATATCTAGCAGTGCCGAGTCTAGTCAGGGCTGTCCTGTGGCCTTAGCAGTGCCGAGTCTAGTCAGGGCTGTCCGTGGTCTTAGGGAAGAGCTGCTGAGCTGGTGGGTTGCAGAATTGGAGTCTTGGTCTTATGAAGTAACCCTACCTGTTCGTTAAGAGACGCAGCTTGCTTCTCCTTTCTTCCCGAGTCACCATTCTTCACGTTCTGATAGCTGTCACTGCTCTGAGTTCTACCCGAGCCATGTCACCCTCCCTTTGGGGAGTGCTTCTCATGTATACATATATATGTGAAAGTGTGAGAGTGCTAGTCACTCAGTCATGTCCGACTCTGTGACCCCATGGACTATAGCCCACCAGGCTAATCTGTCCATGGAATTCTGTCTGCAAGAATATTGGAGTGGGTTGCCATTCCTTTTTCTGGGGAATCTTCCCCCTCCAGGGATCGAACCTGGATCCTCCCGCATTGCAGGCAGCTTCTTTACTGTCTGAGCTACCAGAAAAGCCCTACACGCACGCACACCCACCCACCCACCCACCCAGAGTAAGAATTTTATTGCAGAATTAGGATGAACCAGAAATGGAAAGCTCTCAGGATTTTAGCAAACAAAAATGTCCGCTAGCAATCGAGGCAATGATTTCTGTCTGCATTAAGAAGAAACTTCACACAGTTGTAAATCGTTCGGAACTTTTTTATTTCCTGTAGTTTCTCACTGTGGCTGAAAGTCAGTTGAACTCTTTGGTTAGGGAAATGCAAATCTTCCCACCCTCTTTTCACATTTCTTTACAAAACCTTGTTATGTTGGGGAGGATTTCAGAGATATTCTAAAAGGATCTCAGCACACAAAGATTTGCCCAGGGTTCCTGTCAGCACATATCCTTCTGAGCTTTTTACTCTTGATCTTTTTACAGACAGAAGCTCTCCCCAATGCCTGGGAATTTCTCTTTGGATTACTGCGTTTTCAGCAGAGTTTTGTGAGCGTCTTGCGTCTGCACGTGGAGAAGAAAGGTTTGTGCACCATGAGCGTGCTCATGTGCTCCACTGGGCAGGGAGGGAAACCCCTTTGACAAGGAAAGCAAGGGGTGTTCTCTCCCTGGGTTTGCAGAGATAGGGACGATAATTTTCTGGGAGGAAATTTTCTTATTTGAAAAATAAAGTCAATTTTGGTGTTGCCTGTGGGCTAGAAAGCGGAGGGGATTCCACACGACCTGGAGTGGAGGACCCCGGGCACCCCCTCCCCCCGGCAGCCCCCTCCCCGCTGGCAGCCCCCTGGCCCCTTCTTCCTGTTTCGTGTGGGTGGGGAGCCTGTGGCCATGATGCTGGGCCGAGCCGGCCAGTGCTCACCTGCCCACCAGTGAGGCTGGCTTCCAGAGAGACGGGTGGAGAGCGGGCCCTGTGACCTCTGTGCCACCATTGTGGAGAAGCCACAGGCCAGGATGTGGCTTTCACCTTGGCCTTGGGTAGGGAGTGAGTCTCGTTGGAGACCCTGTCCTTCTGCATGACTGGCCGTCCCCTCACTGGCTGAGGAGACCACTAGGCAACTGGAGTCCTGTGGGTGGGCGGCCCCTTCTCAGGCCAGTGTGGTGCCACTGGCAGTCTTGACTCAGGGAGGCAGAGGCTTCGGGCAGAGCGTTTGGCTTTCGGGCACGCTGGTTGTGCCCGCCGTGGCTGAGCCTGGTCTGTCGGCTCTCGAAGATTGTGTCCAAAGCAGTTTGCGTCAGGGCGCTCCCTGCCTTGCTTCACCTAGTCAGAGGGGAACAAGGGTTCCAGTGGGACAATGTCCAGGGGACTGTGTTGGTGGTCCTGCCCACCTGGTGGCGCGTGCTTCCCTGCCCAGGTGACTTGGCAGGACTCCAGTCTGGGAATCTGAGAGCTGTGCCCCTCGATCCCCATCTGCCACCACCTTGGACTTGTGACCTCGCAGAGCCGGGGGTGCAGGTGGACCCAGCTGAGGGTCTCAGGCCTGTGAGGGGCTCCCATCCTGTCTGGGTCCACACAGAGCACAGGGCGTGTGGCCCCACCACCCGTGATGGGCAGTGTCCTCAGCTCAGACACCAGGGTGCTGGCTTCTGGTTGCGTGAAAACAAGCCCTCAGTCGCTTCCTGGCCTGTGAGCAGTTTTATGGAGATTTCTGGGGAGAACAAAACCATTTTTCTTGTCACTTTCTTTTGAAGTCCTGAAAGGCTAGATTTTACCTTTGCAGTTACGGCGAGAGCAGTGTGGTTCGGCTGTGAGGCTGTGTCACTGTTCTCGGGGCCGACAGGTTAGAGTTTCAGGGCCTGCTGAGGAGGCAGGGTGGCCTGCCTCGGGGCTGCCCGACACAGAAGTTGGCATTCTGTGTGCCCTGCGTTTCCCCAAGCAGATGGCAAAGCAGCCCTTGGATGATTGAGTGAGAATCTAAGTTAAGAAAATCATCGTTAGGTTTCCAGTAATTATTTTTAAGTCAAAATGGATGCTTTTAAAAAAAATTGTGATAAAATAGAGCAGACTTTACAACTGGCGACAGTGCGTTCCTGTGTTGGACAACACTGGTGTCAGGAGACTTAGTTGGGGAGGTTCCCATCGAGTGAAGTAGCACACGAGACTTTGTTTATTTTCCAGAGAATCTTCTCACTTGAGTTGAACCCGGAATATTTCTTCTGTGCTTCTGCCCTTTGACTGCAGTGTTAGAGCTCTCACGTTAGGTTTCTTTTGATCCTTGCGGTGGCACGGGGATTATGAGTGACCTTTTTTTTTAAAAAAGAAAAAATATATATATTCGGCTGTGCCAGGTCTTGGTCATGGCCTGCAGGAATCCAGTTCCCTGACCGGGGATTGAACCTGGGCCCCCGGCATGGGGAGCTGCGGGTCTTCGCCGCTGGACCCCCAGGGAAGTCCCACGAGTGGACCTCTTGAGCACATAGCTCCCCACCCTCCCTGTGCCGCCCAGGGTTTTGGGGTCCCAGGCAGAGCGTCTGTGGGCCCCTGGGCAGGGCTCTGCCGGCGGCTGTGACCCTCAGCGCTGCCCTTCCAGATGTGGAAAGCCTCGGCCGGCCACACCGTGTCCATCACCCCGGACGACGGGGGAGCCGACGACTGGGAGACGGACCCCGATTTCGTGGTAGGAGCCGCCAGTCTGCCCGCCTCTCCCGTCTCCTGAAGTGGATCCTCCCAGGTTTTTGGTTTGGTGGGTGGGTGGGGGCTGTTTTACAGTCCAGGGTGTGGGGGTGTACTCGTTCTTTATTTTTCTTTTCAGAATGATGTAAGTGAGAAAGAGCAGAGGTGGGGGGCCAAAACCGTGCAAGGATCTGGGCACCAGGAGCACATCAAGTAAGAGACGTTCTCGATCTTTGTGTGACAGAGACATTCAGGGCCGTGAGGGGTGAGGCGGGGCCGCTCCCCTGGTTAGCGCGAGCGCCCGGCGTCTGCGTTGTCTGGCCCCTTGTAATTCACACAGGAGGTGAGAATGAGGCCTGACGTGTGTGTATGCGCATCTGTACAGATGTGCTCAGTGGTTTAAAATTCTCATTGCCGGGGTGTCCTCGACTTTTAATTCTCCAGTCTGGTTTTTAAGTTTGTGGTTTTCATCCAGGAACATAGTTACCTAAGCTGTTCTCTCTGCAGATGGGAGGTTTCTAAAGCATTGGCTGTCTTTGAAGACTAGATCAGAAACACCCCCTCCTTAATTTGTATTATTTTGTTGCAATGTTATTCTGTTGTTTTCAGTTGGATACCCTGAGCTGAATCCTGAACTTCTTGTTCTGGTGAAGGTCGAGAACTGCAAGAAGCAGGGATTGTCCTGACTTGGCCAGTCTTAACTCGCCACGTCTGGGGCCGCTTGTTTTCTTGTTGGGAGGTGTAGATAAAAGGGCCTTTGAGAATGTGCTCAGACTTTTATTTCCGGCTGTGCTGGCCTCAGAGCGGACGTGTGCTCCCCTGCCCTGGTTGTGACTGCTTTGGTTGTTCACAGAGCGCTGGTCTTGGCTCTAGGATCTCTGCAGTGAAATGAAGCTCCTCTTGGCTGAGAAGGATTCAGCCGTTCATCCAGAAAAGTGGGTGAAATCTGCACTGTGGGCATTTTAGACACAAGTGTTCCTCCCTCCCTGACTCGCTGAGCCCGCCACCTCACAGCTCTTCGGAGAAGGGCCTGGGACCAGTCAGAGGAGCTGGTGCTGGGAGCTGCCTCGGGTTCCCTGCTCTGGGGTCAGGCTGGCTGCTGACCTGGTTTTGTCATCCGGGCCTCTTAGTTGTGCTGTTCCCTGTGGTTTCAAAACACGTTGGAGAGGGCAGCTTGGAGAATTAAAGAACTCTCTCTGGTCAGGCAGCCTGTGGGTGGGTTAAAATTCAGAGAATACCCAAGGCAGGACTGCTGGAGGTGTCCTGAGGTCCCTCCAGCGGTGCTTGGGGGCTGGTCTTCTTCCCCACATGTCAGGGGCTCTGGAGGTGGCCAGGCCTGGTTGGTGTTCTAAGCCGCACGTCCAGGGTTGCCGTCCGGATATGGAGATGTGGCTGTGGTGTGAGGTGGCCCTCGGCAGCCCTGGGTGACAGCTGCCCGGCCTGCCTGATTCTGGCTGCATCTGTTGTTCCATCCCGCTGCTCCTAGCGCTTAAAGTGAAAGTGGTTTTTACATGTTAAGTTCTGAAAGCCTCTTACTTCACCTTTGAATGGAAAGCCGGGGTGCTTCACGTAGCGAGAAGCCATCTAAATATTCCACATCTCTGGGCTCCTGGCCTAGGGTCGTCCGGGTGCACGCCTGTGGGCTTTGTCTCCCGTTTGCCTCTGGTGACGCTGTCCCGGGTCAGGGGTCTGGTGAACCCAAGGAGCTGTCTTCCACTTGGTGGAATGCCGTCTGCATCATAGCCCAGCTCTGTAGGGACTTGGAGATGACTCACTGTGTGTGTTCAGACTTGCTTTTTTTCCCCTACTAACCTGCATCTGACTCTGAGAACTGCTGGAGTTGAGGGCAGCTGGAGGTGCAGTAAAGTGAACACAAGGGAGGCCAAGCTGGGGAGCCACCGGGAACAAAACCTCATAGAATACAGAGATGATGTCCTTGTGTGTCCTCCCAGAAAGCACAGACGCGTGTCTTGGCGGTCTGTCTGACTGATTTGTTTGTCTTCCATCTCTTCCCTCCAAGCATCCACAAGCTGCGGGAGAATGTGTTTCAAGAACACCAGACCCTCAAGGAGAAGGAGCTGGAAACGGGACCCAAAGCCTCGCACGGCTACGGAGGGAAGTTTGGCGTGGAGCAGGACAGGATGGACAAGGTGAGTGCCGGCCCACGTGGTGTCAGGGTCCTGGCGTGTTTGACCTCACCTGGGTCAACAGGGTCGTCACCGAGCCCTCCCCCTCCATTGAAAAGTTGAGAGTCCACTTGTTGAGGATGATATTTGCCAGAAGTCACCCTTTTTCAATTGACCTTAGCTGAGAAGGGCTGCAGTTTTTGGAAGCTCTCTGCAGATTCTGAGTTGCTGGGGAGGGAGTGGTGTGCTGGGAAGCCTGGAGCTGGAGATGAGGTCTTCCCAGAGGCCGGCTCTGACTGGGATGGAGGCCTGCAGTTGACCGGGCTGCCGCCTGGGTGTCGCCTGTGGTTCAGGCTGCAGCCTTATTGGTTCCCATCTGCAGCACAGAGCGGAGTTGCAGCGCCTGGCTTCACGTCCAGGCTGGGAAGGCAGCCACCTGACTGCTGTCCTTCAGAGAAGACCTGGCCGCTGGCATCAAGCCGTGGCCCACCAGGCTGAGGACAGGCGGGTTTAAGGAGGTGGGGCTGAAGCTGGTGACAGAGCCCCATTCTTTGCTGGTGCTCGGAGAGGGGCTGGATCAGCTGGGGGCCGTGTCCACCCTGCAGAGAGGATAGTAGACCGGGGCAGGCATGCTGCGCGCACAGTGACGCGGGCGCGTCTCCCAGGCTGGGCAACTTGAGGTGTCTGCCTTTGCGCTGTGCTGTGCCAGCTGAGGGCGGGTTCCTCTGTGATTCCACCCCGTGTCCCTTGTGCCCGGGTTGGACTCAACCCGGAATGACAGGGCTGGTCGCACTCGTGGGCCAGCACCTGCTTGAGGGGGGTGGGGCCCACAACCAGAGTGTCACCCCTGCTTCCCACAGTGCTCTGCCCGATGCTGACTGTCTGATAAGAAGTAGGGTCTCGTCAGTGTGAGACCAAGGCCAAGCTGGAGGAGAAAGCGGTTTTGATTAGGAAGGTGGGAGAGCCGCTAAGCCTTTGCTTTGGCCATGTTTTGGGAACAGTTCTCTGACCTCTTAGTGATGAAGAAGCGCGCTGGGGGGTCCTTTGGGCATGTGCTGCCTCCCTGTTATCTTGTCGATGTTTTCTGGGTGGGATCCCTGAAGCTGCAGGTGAGTGGTCTCTACCACAGGCTTTCCGAGGCTGCGGGGCTCTGGATCAGCTGTTAGCTGTGGGCATTGGATCCCGCTGGGAGGGAGAGAAAGTAGCAGCTCCGGACTGGAAAGTAAAGCCTGATTTGCTCCCCGGCTGTGGAAGCGCGCGCTGGCTGCCTGCAGAGCTGCAGCGCTGGTGGTGACCCCGTGGGGGTTGGACCCTGAACCCTGCTGCTGAAGTTCCAGATGAGCAAGCGGGAGGGGAGTTGGTAGTGTGCCGGCAGGCCCCTCGCTGGATTGTAGGAGGGCCAAGGTGGGGGTGGCTCCCGGGGAGGAGCTGGGCTTAGACGAGCCGCCGCCTCGCCCGGCTCTGGGTCACATGTCAGTCACCTGTCCTGTGTCCTCAGTGTCCACAAAGGTCCGTGACCCCTGTCCATTCTGCCGAGGGCGCCTGGAGCCTTGCTCTGAGGGCCGGGCCTGGGCGACCACAGCAGCACGGGGCTGCTCAGACTTCAGGCTGTAAAGATTTTAGTTTCTTGGCCACCACAGGGTCTCGGGTAGCTCCTGAACTAGCTGTATTGTCTTGACACAAAGCTAGGCATAGATTTTCTGTAAATGAACAGAGGTGGTATGTTCCAGAAAGCTTTATTTACAAAGAACCTTGGTGCTGGATGTGGGCCACAGGCCTCGGCTTGCTGACCACACAGCGGAAAGCTCGGGGTGGACTGCTCGGTCAGCATGTGGCCTTGAGAGGTCACCAGACCCGCTTCCCTGACTGGGGATGGGGAGGCGGTGGCAGGCCCCACTGCACACGAGGGCGGGCTGGCTGTGTGGCAGGCGTTGACACTGACCGCCTGGTGTCCTGAAGCGTGCCCTCTGGGTTCTGGTTTGAGCCCTGATTCCTAGGTCACGTGCTTTGACAGTGTCGCACCTGAGGAGGGTGACCGCTGCCAGCAGTCTTCTGGAAGCAGTCTCAGGAGTCGTTGGCAGGCTGCTGGCTCTGGTGCTGGTTGGGTCCTGGCCTCCTGGTTCTTCACGCCCAGGCACCTCAGGAGGCCCGCTGTGGCTGGGGTTCGGGTGACTTCTGGGGCGCCTGGTGTGGAGTGGGTTCAGGAACACCTGACTGGGGCCCCTGGCCTGGCGATGCCCCCGGAGTCACCACCCCTGGACCGGCTTCCATGCGGAGCTGAAGTGCAGGCTGCCTTGGGGTGGGGGTGGGTCCAGGGTGGTGGTGCTGGTGGGTGACTGACCTCTGCTTTGCCCCTGCTCCAGTCAGCCGTTGGCCACGAGTACCAGTCGAAGCTCTCCAAGCACTGCTCGCAAGTTGACTCCGTCCGGGGGTTTGGAGGCAAGTTTGGCGTCCAGGTGGACAGAGTGGACCAGGTGAGTGAGGCGTCGTGGGCCGCCGGCCCCACCTTGTAGATTGAGCTCTGTCCAGGTGTCCTCTGGGCGTCTCAGAGTGGCGTGGAGGTGCCTCGGAGTGTAGGGATGCAAGGTGGGGGCCCTGAGCACAGGCTCCTGAGGCCCCTCCCGCCCCCACCTTCGCAGATGCTCTGAGATGATGGGCTGTTTAAGAGGCTAGAGGGTTTTCCCGGTTGCTATAGAAACCCCCGTGTTGGTGCCTGCTTATTGAGTGGCCCTGAGATGGCCTTCACTGTGTCCCGGGGGACAGTGGGGACTCCCTGTCCCTGCCTGTGTCACAGTGACAGAGGGCCCCCTCACACCCACTTCCAGGGCTGTGCTGAGCATCTGATGCTGTTCCTCTGGTCTGAGGCCCTGGCTCAGGGCCGGCAGCCCCCTCATTTTATGTCGTAGCATCGAGCGCTGCCTCGCTCATTGGCCGGGGCGGCCCCTGGGCTTCAGTGTTTCGAGGTGTGCAAATTCAGAATACTGGTGCTTTGGGCGTTAGTCGCTTAGTAAATAAAAAAAAAATACCGATAACACGGCTCGTGGTTTTTAAATGTCACGTGTTGTGGATCCGGACGTTGAAATCTGCATCTTCTCTGTCTCCGTGACTGTAGTCTGCCGTGGGCTTCGAGTACCAGGGGAAGACCGAGAAACACGCCTCACAGAAAGGTGAGATGGGGAAGGTGCAGAAAGCCCCCTGCTTTTGAAGGGCAGGAGCGCGTGGTCCCTCGCGGCCTCATCTGGAGGGGGCGGGACACTGCCCTCCCCCCAGGCTCCTGTGGTGTGGCGGGCCCGTCAGGTGGCGCACTGGCCTGGCGTCTAGTGTCTCCTCATGGCCTCCCTCCTCTGAGCAGCATTGCCTCGGGCACAGTTCGCTCTTAATCTTGGTCGGCAAAGCAGACTTTCCCCTTAGGGTGGTGACCAGAGCCTTTTCGTCGCTGACGTTTGCACAGTGTGCGAGCCGTCTTGAACATGGTGCCCGCTGGTCTTTGTGAGCTCGCACTCACTTGTGAGCCCTTTTTGAAATGAGAGTACATCACTTCCTCAAAGCACTCAAGGTGTTTTTTGCGAGCTTGTTTGCTTACGCCTCTTGCAGGGCATCCGATACTAGGGAAGTAGCCGGCCTGGGAGCGCTCTAGGGGTCCACCCAGCCCAGGGTGTTGGCGGGCTCCGGTCTTTTCTAGAAAGACCCACGTGGCCATGTCCCTTTCTTCATATGCTGAGCTTTGTTTGA
This sequence comes from Oryx dammah, assembly GCF_014754425.2. Lineage (NCBI taxonomy): Eukaryota > Metazoa > Chordata > Mammalia > Artiodactyla > Bovidae > Oryx > Oryx dammah. Next base: position 45,934,965 of record NW_024070199.1, read on the forward strand.
ATGGTTACTTTCCAAAGTGCACCCGTGGCTCACCTCTGCCCTCCAGCCATCGGAAGGGGCCAGGCTGCAGGGACATGAGGCGGCACGCGCGTCCCATCGGATGGCGGTGGCTCCTGGTGCTGCCTCACACGCGCTCTTGTCTCCTGGGGCATTGCTGCCCGGCGCTTCTCTCCCACTTTTCACCAGAGGCATCTTGCCCACCCTGTCTCCCCAGACTACTCGAGCGGTTTCGGTGGCAAGTACGGCGTGCAGTCCGACCGTGTGGACAAGAGCGCCGTGGGCTTCGACTACCAGGGCGAGACGGAGAAGCACGGGTCGCAGAGAGGTGGGCGGGCGGGTGGCCGCTGCGCACCCCGCTGACTGTCGGGCGCCCGCGCCCCCTTGTCACCCGTGCGTTTACTGACACAAGCCAGGGAGCTCCCTCTCCCCGTGCCAGCTGCTTTATGTTTTATTTAAACAACTCTCTTAACTTGAAGTGTTTGGACAGCCCTGTTCTTCCCTGGTCGGTGTAGGGGTTTGTCGTCATTTCGATGACCACTGAGTCCTCTGCTGTACGAAGACTGTGTAGTCCCTGAACTGTTCCTCTCTGGAAGGTGGAGTTGAGCGTATCTCCACTTCTGGATGTTAAGAATTGACTACCGTGAATATTCTTGTCTTTATGTCTTACGTACAAGAGTGATTATTTAAAAGATAAATTCTAGCATTGGAATTGCTGAGTCAAAGGATGTTGAACTTAAAATTTTGCTGGATGCTGCCAGGTTGTCCTTAGCAGCCAGCCTGACCCTCCCTTCACCGTGTTGCCCCCTGTTGGAGGTCAATTATAGCCCTCTGCCCACTGAGGTGCATGTGTATGGAGTTGGACTCATAGACTCGACCCCTGCTGCAGAGGTTGAGATTGGCTGGTTCTTCTGTATGGTGTGTTTTATTTGGCCTGTGCATTCAGGTTTTTGAATCACTGGCAACATAGAAACTGAGAGCTCACATAGTTTTGTAAATCTCCAGAATTTTAACAATCAAAAACGAAAGCCCCCACTGGCAGTACCTGTGAGTGGGCGTCTCTCCGAGGGAGGGGCTGCTGGACCTGAGGGCGTCGCTTTCCTTCTGCCCAAGGGCCTGCCTGCCCTGGTGCTGGGCAGCCCCTCCCTGTGTTGGGAACACACCTGTCCGCCTTTGCCCCGTGTGCACACGCTCAGCAGGACCTGCTGTTGGACCCTGTTCATTCTGCCAGACTTTCTCCCCAGATGCCCTTGCAGAATAGCTCCGCCTCGAGGAAGCTGGGGAGCAGAGGCCGAAGCGCCTGGAGCAGTGCAGGTGTCCTTGGCAGCTCTGGGTCTGCCCGGGTGGGGTTGAGTCCCTGCTCCCGGGTCTGTGACGGAGCCTGCTATGTGTAAAAACAGCTATCCAATATTTATAGTAACTTAGCCTTGAGCGGAACTTGAGTTCCTAAAATGGTGCTCCATGTTGATGCTGTTTCTTTGCAGGTGCCGCATCTTGTTTCTGCTGTAGTTGAGGAAGCAGGCTGACTTAATGTTTGTCTTATTTTTGGCTGCCCTTCCTTGCTCTGCACAGGCTTTCTCTAGTTGGCGGTGAACGGGGGCTGTTCTTGGCTGCGGCTCACGGGCTTCTCATCGCGGTGGCATCTCCTGTTGTGGAGCGCGTGCTCTTGGCGCTCAGGCGTCAGTCTCAGCAGCACGCAGGCTCGGTAGTCATGCCGCATGGGCTTATCTGCCCTGCAGCGGGTGGGGTCTTCCCAGACCAGGGATTGAACCCATGCCCCCGGCATTGGTTTTGCCAGGACTGCCAAGGAAGTCCCTGCCTAGAGTGGCATAAAAGCTTGCTCCTGTTGCTCATCCTTGATTTCAGAAGCTTCCGTCAACTTGGTCTTCATGCCGTCTTTTGGACTCAAGGAGAGATGCTACAGTTACTCAGTCGCTGTACGTGCTACTTTTTGCAGTTCTTCTGTGCATATAAATAACAAATAACAAGTGTTTTCCACATTTGCAGTCTTAGGGTGAGCCTTAAAGTTTTTGTGTTTTTTCAATTATTTACTTACTTGACTGCTCTGGATCTTAGTTGCTGTATTTAGGATCTTTATTGCAACTTTTGGAATCTAGATCTCTGACCAGGGATTGAATCTGGGCTGCCTGCTTTGAGAGCGTGGAGTCTCAAGCCTCCGGACCCCCGGGGAGGACCCCTGGTGGTGGTGGTTCTTGCTGTTTGTTTATTTTTGGCTGCACTGGGTCTTTGTTGCTGCGAGGACTTTTCTCTGGTTGTGGCAGGCAGGGGGCTGCTCCAGTTGCGATTGCGCGGGCCTCTCCGTGCAGTGGCTTCTCCTGTCGCAGAGCGCAGGTTCTAGGGCGTGTGGGCTCAGTCGCTGGAGGTTTCCGGACTCTAGAGCGTAGCTTCAGTAGCTGTGGTGCACAGGCTTAGTTGCTGTCACGTGTGAAATCTTCCCGGACCTGGCACTGAACCCATGTCTCCCACAATGGCAGGCAGATTCTTTACCACTGAGCCACCAGGGAAGCCCCCTCGGTTTGTTTTTTTGAATGGGATGATAGAAGTCCTTCCTTCCAGACTGCTGAGGTTCACAGCGTGCTTGCTGTTCCTGCGGCTGGTGTGTGAACAGCGCTTTTTCTTGTTTGCAGATTACTCCAAAGGTTTCGGTGGCAAGTACGGCATCGACAAGGACAAGGTGGATAAGAGCGCCGTTGGCTTCGAGTACCAAGGCAAAACCGAGAAGCACGAGTCCCAGAAAGGTGGCCTCAGTTTAGCCCCTTCCCCAGCCGGCAGCTGTTAGTGTGCGGGGTGACAGTCAGAACAGGCACAGAGAGCCAGAACACGACCCGGAGGCCTGAGGGCAGATGTGCTGTTAAACATGGAACTTGAAAACAGCGCGTACAAACCAGCGCTGTTAACTTAGAGGCCCAGCCTTTGGCCACCTTGTAGCTCTGACAGTCCAGCAGAGTGGCTGGTAATGGCCCTCAGGTCGCCCGTCTGTGTGCGGGAGAGACCCCGTGGGCTCCGCAGTGCTGGTTGAACAGCACGCCTTGGGTCTTCCTTCGTGGGGTCCCATCTGTGTTTATCCAGGAGACCCCAATTGTAGCTGAGGGTACTTTCTGGCCATGGTACAGGGAGGTCCTCTTAACAAAGCTCACTGGAAGTTTTACCAAAGGTCTGGAGCAAGCTGACACACAGGAGCAAGGGCGGGTTGAGCAAGTTGTGTGTGTTTAACTTTGTGAAAAACGTGCTTTCTTTTGTGTTGTCTGTAGACTACGTGAAAGGCTTCGGGGGGAAGTTCGGTGTGCAGACGGACAGACAGGACAAGTGTGCCCTCGGCTGGGACCACCAGGAGAAGCCCCAGCTGCACGAGTCCCAGAAAGGTGTGTTCCCCCGCGGCCTCTGGAGCTCGGCTTTGGTCACAGGCTCCTGTGCGCTGGGCCTCGCGGTACTTGGGTTGCACTGTGTCGTGTCTTCCCTGGGGGGCGGGGAGGGTCCCTCTGCCGCCCTCAGCTTTGAAAAGACTCCTCTGCCTGTAGTGATCCCCTGGGGGGTTGCGGTGAGGCCTCTGTGCCCTGGAGCCCCGGCTGCTGCCGCAGTTTCCCAGGGGCTGCTTCTGCCCACACGGGTGGCTGAAGGGGTGGCTCTGTGCTCCCAGCCAGGAGGCGGGCTGTGTCCCCCGGGAGAGTGGCTGCCAGAGCCTGGCTCGTGCCCTCCCCAGGCGGCGGGTCCAGAGCGGGGCTGCCACAGGGCTGGGGACAGGCCATGTGTGTAACATGTCTCTTTCACGTGTGCAGAGACACATGCTCTTGTCTGCAGTGCAGGCAGGACCCTTGAGATGAAGCTCGGAGCCTGGCATGGCTCTTCCCAACCAGCTCACAGACAGGTCGTAGCCTGCTTTCGGGCCGTGGCTGACCTGTTCAGATTCCATTTGTCCTCCAGCCTTGTGAGCCCCTCGTGGCCGCCTGTGATGCCGGGAGCTGGCTGTGGGGCCCCCTCACTCAGCAGGGCTCTCGTTTTCTCGAAGCAATGTGTTTGATTCCTGCAAACCTATGATTTTAACCAAACTTGTTTCCTCTCTTGGTTGTTTTCTCCATGGTCACCTGTGGATTTTCAGATTATAAGACTGGTTTCGGAGGCAGATTTGGTGTTCAGTCCGAGAGGCAGGACTCCTGTGCTGTGGGGTTTGATTACAAGGAGAAACTGGCCAAGCACGGGTCCCAGCAAGGCACAGTTGCTTCCCAGCCCCACCCTCCCCTTACCGTGCCCCTGCTTAGCACAGACTTCAGGCTTGGCCTCTGGTCACCGCCGTCACCGCAGGGCTTGGCTCCCCCTCACTGCTCTGCGGAGTGGAACCCCCTGCACACTCTCTTCCCCACTCACTTTCTTCTCTCTCACCTGTAACCTCTGGGGTGTGTGCTTGGTAAAAGGGAGCGTGAACTGCAGGCGACGGGTCTCTGGAGCGGGCGCCTGGCCTCCCTAGGCCTCCCCTGGCAGCTCTCGCTGTTGACAGGGCTGCTGTGACTGGAATAAGCCGCCTGCCTGCCTCTGAGGCCGGGAGAAATGTGTTCAGTTGAGTGTGATTACTGGCCTTGGACCAGAGGGGCACAGGGCAGGCATGTCCACATGGTTTTTGGGTCTCAGTTGTGGGGGTGTTCTTTGGAGTTTTGTTTTTGATGACCCTGTCTGTGTGTAACTCCTTCACAACGAAGCAGACAGTAGGTATAGGAGACTGGAATCACAGGAGAGTCTGGGTGTGTGCTCAGGTACAGGAAGCTGGAATCACAGGAGGGTCTGGGTGTGTGTTCACATACAGGAAGCTGGAATCACAGGAGAGTCTGGGTGTGTGCTCAGGTTCAGGAAGCTGGAATCACAGGAGGGCCTGGGTGTGTGCTCGGGTATAGGAAGCTGGAATCACAGGAGGGTCTGGGTGTGTGCTCAGATACAGGAAGCTGGAATCACAGGAGGGTCTGGGTGTGTGTTCAGGTACAGGAAGCTGGAATCACAGGAGGGTCTGGGTGTGTGCTCAGATACAGAAAGCTGGAATCACAGGAGAGTCTGGGTGTGTGTTCAGGTACAGGAAGCTGGAATCACAGGAGGGTCTGTGTGTGTGCTCAGGTTTAGGAAGCTGGAATCACAGTAGGGTCTGTGTGTGTGTTCAGGTACAGGAAGCTGGAATCACAGGAGTTTTGGGTGTGTGCTCAGGTACAGGAACCTGGAATCACAGGGGTTTTGGGTGTGTGCTCAGGTACAGGAAGCTGGAATCACAGGAGGGTCTGGGTGTGTGCTCAGGTACAGGAAGCTGGAATCACAGGGGTTCTGGGTGGTGCTGGGAGTCCAGATGAAGACGTGCTTATGCTCAGCGCAGTTCCCTCAGGGCCAGACCCGCAGGGTGTTGTGTCCTAAGAGGCCCTGAGCTCGTGTCCAGGGAGGGAGGCAGAGAAATCGCCTGGGGCTGACCCCGCAGCTACATGGACGTGGCTTTGGCTCCGTGTGGCGTTGACGCTGCCCGGCGCTGTGACGGTCTCGTGGGCCTGAGTGGCTGTGGCATAAGTGGGGCTGATGGACTTCCATGGGAGTTTCCTCTTTTTCAAAGGAACGAGCGAATCCGCACCCCAGAGCCTCTCCTTAAAGCTGGTGGGGCAGGGTGGCAGCAGCGGGCGAGGCGGGTGGAGGCTGTGCTGGGAGGTGAGGCCTGCCTGCCGCCGCGCCCACCCCCCTCGCCCTGGGAGCACCCGGAGCATGCGCACCGCTTCCTTGCCCTGCGCTGCTTGCCGCTGGGACCCTGGGTGGAGGTGCACTCACCCCACGGGCGGGGCTCGTGGTGTCAGGCCCTTGCTCGCGTTGCTCCGGGCACGCTTTCTGGGGTGCCCGCGTCTGCACACCCCTGCTGTCGGCAGTCGCTGGTCCTCAGCCCGGGGCTGAGGGCTGTGTCATCACGTTGCAGACTACTCCAAAGGCTTCGGCGGGAAGTACGGGGTGCAGAAGGACCGGATGGATAAGGTGAGTGCTTCTCCTCCTGGCTCGGTGTGTCAGGCTAAGGGCTGGGGGTCGGCCACTGTTCTGTGGGTGGTCTTTGGCCTCTGGGGGCGCGCCTGGCACATCTTTGAAAAGCTCCCCAGGCAGGTGTGTGTCATCCCCGTGGCGGTGGGGGTAGGTGACCCAAGTGCTGGGCTTCCCTTCCAGTGTCCCTGGGTCCTCTCCTGGACTTGCGAGGCTGCACGGTGAGGCGGTCACGGTCCCTGTCGTTGTAGAGTGGAGCCTGGGGCCCGCGGCCAGGTGGCTGTTTGGGTTGAAAGTACTGAGCTTGCACCACGCTGGGAGCTGAGTCCCTTGGGCACTCTGGTGCCTGGTGGTGGCTGCGTCTTGGAGAAGGCGGGTCCAGAACATCTCTGTCACTGCAGGGGCTTGTGACAGGCCACCCAGAGCCAGCCTGACCATGAGGCTCCACTCTCGGCTCTCCTGGGGCACCCTCCTGGCCCGTCTCTGGGTCTCCGTCAGCCAGTCCTCAGCACATCAGATGGTTGGGGGTCTAGACTAAACTCTAGCTGCATCAGAGGGGCGGACCTGCGAGCCGTGCAGGGTGGCCCCCAGTGGGCACCTGTCGGCGCAGTGGCCGGAGGTTGCAGCTGCCCTGCACGTGGGAGTCTGGACGACAGGGCCTGTCCCCACCGAGTTCCCCTCCCCCAGGCTCCTGGCTGACCCCTGGGGTCCTGTCCCTTGAGGGTGTGTGGCCCCAGGCGCGGGGCTCTGGCGGTGGGCAGTGTCCTGAGGAAGCAGAGCCGGTGCTCACTGATGCTGGGGGGCTGAGGGCCTGGAGACGGGGCACTGCGAGTCTGTGGGACACGGATAGGGTGTGGAGCCAGCAACCCCCAGGCCGCAGGGTGGAGAGTGGGTCTCAGGGAACCTGATAGAGGCGGCGTCAGTGGTCTGACCATGTGCTTCCAGCCGGGGCTGGGGTTGGGTGCTGACGCCCCTGGGTATAAGGGGTGAGGGGGACGGAGCGGGCAGGGCCTCCCATGTGGGTGTTGGGGCATCTGCTGGGCTGGGGGCCTGGGAGAGCAGGCAGGGCTGGTGAGACAGCCTGGGCGGGCCGCCAGGCAGGGCAGGCAGTGCCGGTGCGGTGGGGGCCTGCGGAGTGTGCGGGCAGAGTCTGTGTCTCGGGATGACGGCGAGAGAGGAGACCCGGAGGGTGCCTGGCAAGGCGGGGGGCGCCGCCGAGACCATCCTGGGGGCGGGGGAGGCTGTGTTCTCTCCCCGTACAGCAGAGGCCTCTGGGCTCCCATGTAAACACTGGGTCTCCTCAGTGAAGAGCACTCAGGAGGAAGACGTGCTGGGTGTATGGTTGTGAAGATGGGATGTTGGTTTTTCTGCCTGTTTTGAGCAGTTTTCTCGAATTTGAGAGGAAGGTGCAGAGATTTCCCTTATGCTCCCCAGCACACACGCCCCTCGCCGTGAACCTGGGTTGGCCCTGCGTCTCAGGTCGCCCACTGCAGGGGGGGCGTTGGGGCTCACCACTCTAGACTCCTGCAGTCTTCACTGCTCTATAAAACCCTTGGCCCTGCTGACTCCCCTACATGTGCGTCTCTTCTCTGACACTGATTCTGGGGTCGCCAGCCGGGGTGAGTTGGCACACTTTCTGTGTCTCTGTTAGTGTGCGGGCTGGTGGGTACGAGATCTCCAGGCCCGGGCTGGTTCCCCGGGAGGATCTGGGGCTGGCTTAGCACCTGTGCAGGTTCAGCCCCTGTGCCGGCCGCAGGGGAGGGGGCCTGGGCCCTCCTGACCCCAACTCGTGTCTCGGCAGAACGCCTCCACTTTTGAGGACGTTGCCGTGGTGTCCTCGTCTTACCAGAAGACTGTCCCTGTTGAAGCAGGTGAGTCCTGGCAAACCCCTGGAAGCCCTGAGGGCTTTCCCAGGAGAAATTTCGTGCCATGCGGTGTTGCAGGGCGGTGCTGAGGGCGGGAGGAGGGTTGACAGGAGCTGGTGAAGCGTTAGTGGAGAACCTGGTTATCTGTGGGTTTGGGGGCGGCAGGTGATTACCCATTGTAATCAAAATTCAGGGAAAACCATGTCCTAGGAAGTGTCAGATTAGCCTGCTTCTCACCCAGGCGCAGGTGTTTTCCCCGGAGGCCCCACGGCCCGTCTGCCGGGGTCCTCGAGGGGTGCCCGGCCGTCCTGTTTCATCACAGGAAACATCATGGGGGTGGAGCTCAGGGTCAGTGCTTCTGACTGTTCGCTCGAGGGACTCCCTAGGGGCGTTACCTTCCTCGTGTCTGGTGGTAAAGGACATCTTTATGTTTGGAGCGTGAGAACGTTCCAGATGCGGGGCTCTGTGCCGACCTTCCCGCTGCCTGTGCCGCAGACACAGCAGCGAAGGCTCGTTCCTGGTGGAGGCTGGGCTGGCAGCTGAGGGGGTGCGTCCCCGCTCAGCCGGTGCCTGGGTCCCGGGGAAGGTCCCTCGGGCCGGCCTGGTGTGAGGGCGACGGCGGTGCTCTGGGTGAGTCTCTCCTTCCTCTGTAGTGAACAGCAAAACAAGCAACATCAGAGCGAACTTTGAAAACCTGGCGAAGGAGAAGGAGCAGGAGGACCGGCGGAAGGCCGAGGCGGAGCGGGCACAGAGGAGGGCCCAGGAGCGGCAGGAGCAGGAGGAGGCGCGGCGGCAGCTGGACGTGAGTGCGGGCGGTACTGGGGGCCAGGAGCCTGCGGGCCCTGGGCGCGGCTCGGCCTGTCTCCAGTCTGCGGGGTTACTGTAGACACGGCGCCTTCTCACACTGACGGTTCCAGCCACACAGATGGCCCAGGCTCTTGTCCCCGGACATGGGACAGCTGACCCGCTCAACAGCCGTGCTGACCCAGCCCAGGGTGACTGCCCGCCTGTCTTGCCCTGTGCAGCGGGCAGCCCGCACGCCCTTGGCCGAGCCTACATCCACACATCTCCCTGGCACTCTGTCCCCACGCGTGCCCCTGGGGAGCCCGCCACCTCCTTGGGTGGAAGCTGGGGGACACAGGAGGAGTCCCCTGAAGGAGCGGGTCAGCAGGCTCTTGCCACCATTGCTTCTGGAGCCCGGCTCTGCAGGTTGCTCTGTGATTCTTTGTAGACTTTTTCCACGAGGGAAAGTAGAGATGGGAGCCGTGAGAGGTGAGAAGGACGGGGCAGCCCTTCTCGTAAAACCCTTCTGGGTGGACTGATGTCCGACGGCTCTGTGCCAGTCTGTCACCCCCAAGCCGGGTGGCTGAGGCGGATCAGCTCAGGGAGCCGCGGCCAGGTTCTTGCCCGGGCAGCGGGTGTGGAAGGGCAGAATGTGCAGTAATGGTTGTGGTGTCTTGTAGATTGTAAAGCTTTATTTAGCCCCACAGACGTTGGTGGTTGGGGCTCTAAAGACCCCGTCGGGGGAGGATGGGGCCGGAGGCAGGTGCTGCGCAGTGGCAGAGACTGCTGGGCGGGGATTCCAGACGCCCTGACGCGCTTTGTCACACGTGATGAAGCCGGATAACCGCAAACTCATAATTACCTTGTATCGTTCCTTAACTGCCAGGAACCTTGAAGCTTTCTTTCCTTCAGGTTTTTAGCTAGGTGTTTGTAAGTTTTTCTTTGTTGTAGGCCCGCAGTCCGAGGCATTTTTCCTGGTAGTTTGGTCTCCTTTTTACGCAACACCTTCCTCTTCTTAAGACTCGGGAGTGTAACTCCTGTGATCTGATCTGAAAGCTGCAGAAGAGTTGGGAGACTTGGGAGGTTTCTGGTGGTGGTTGCCCCCCTTTTTGCTTTTGAGGGTCTCTTGCAGTCCCTGCTGCCGTGTCACCCCTTGCTGCATCCAGCCCCGTCCTGCCGCCTCTCCTGAGTGAGCCCCCTCAGCACAGCTTCGCTCCAGAGCCCTCTGGGCTGTGAGCGGCACTCCAGAGGCAGGACGTGGAACGCGTGCGTTGCTGGGCAGGGGCCACAGGTGCCTGACCCCGAGTCTTGGGAGCGAGCATGCCCCTGGGAAGGAATGTCTCTGTCTCCAGCCCTTCAAGGACACTCGCTGCCGGGGTGTGTGTGTGGGGTGTTCCTCGCGGGTGGTTCCAGCGCCTGGAGGAGTTGTGACCGTCCTGCTAGTGCAGACGACCTTGGCTTCGAAGCAGACACGCCCTTGAAGTCTCTCTGCTTCCATCTCTGCTTCTTCCTCCGGCAGCCTGAGGACGTGCTGACTTTGTGTCTGTGCGTTTCAGGAGCAGGCCCGGGCCCAGAAGCCCACGCCGCCCGCGTCCCCCGCGCCCCAGCCGGCTCAGGAGAGGCCACCGTCAAGCCCCGTCTATGAGGTTGGTGTTGTCATTCGGTTTACCAGTGACTCTGACTCCCTGGAGACTCCCTTCCCAGCCCAGTGCCCTGTGGATGGATTCTCTCCCTGTGCTTGTCGGTGACCCAGAGAGCGGTTCCCCATGTGCAGGGTTTGCACTCCCTTGACTTCCCCTTGCCCCGCTGCGTCTCCTGAAACCCTCCTGACACCCGGGAGCCAGAAGTCTGCTGCCCTTTCCCTCCCTCTCTCTGCCACTACCCCTCAGCTCGCCTCTCCCTTTCTCCAGAGTCCTCAGTCCCTAGGACCTGCTCCTTTGATCCCTGGCCACTGAGCGACCTCCCTAACCCCCCGCCAAAGGCCCCTGTGGCCCCTCTCCCAGAGCAGCTTGGCCCCCACCATCCACACCCACTCCCCCGAGCTCGAGTCCCCTCTCTGCCCCAGGGTCCTGTTCACTCACCCATCTTCCATCATCACCTCAGACATCACCTCTCAGTGGTGACTTGCTGTGTCCCAGGCGCACACACTGGCTTGACTCAGGAAACAGAGGGGTGGGGGTTGGGAGAGCTGTGGGCAGGGCTGGCCTGGCGGGTGGGGTTTTATAACTGATCCCATGGAAAGGGGCCCTGTGTAGGCCCCGCCGCATGCCCCACAGCCGGGCCAGCCTGCCTGAACTACTCGATGGGCAGGGGCCGTTGGTGGGGGAGGCCGCCCCCGCCTCACTGACCTGCTCAGGGTGACACCCCAGTGCAGCGGCTCCTTGCTCTCTGGTCTGTCCCCTCTGCCTCCAGGGGGTGCTGCCAGCAGGAGCCTGTTGCTGCTTTGTTCAGCTCTTGAGGGGCTCCTGTGTCTGGCCGAGGTGCAGCCCTCCTGCCCGCCGCGCCCGCACCCTTGCCACCCTCTGGAAGATTGGGCCCCGACTTCTGGCCCTTCCTGGAGCTGCTCCACGCAGGCACCTTGCTGCTCTAACCTGTGAGGGTGCCCCAGGCGCACCCTGGCCAGGCTAGTGGTCGGCTTGGGGCTGTCAGCAGAGCACCCGGTGCTCTCGTGCGTGGCTTGGCAGTCGCTTCCATGCCTTGCCTCTGCAGCGTTGGTGGGGATGGCACCGCCATGCGCAGGCTCGTCCACTCCAGCTGGAGGGCTGGGTGCCGCCCTGGAGCTGTCGTCAGAGCCTCACCAGGCTGGGGGTTTCTGGGGGTTTGGGGTGCCTTGGCGGTCTGGGCCTGAAGGGGAGCAGGCCAGACCTGCCCCAGGAACGCGCGTCTCTCGTGCCTGGCAGGTCCTTAGTGACAGCGGGACTCGGGGTCGGGGGAGAGGGGATCCTGGGGATGGGCCCCGTCAGGATGCAGGCGCTCATAGGACGTCAGCGGGTGACCCGCCTACCCCCGCGTCTGTCCCGTGTCAGCCGGGGCTGTTGGGTTTCCACATGGCTCTGGGCGATGGGGCCACGGGAACTTGCCCTTGACCCCCCAGGACGCAGCTCCGTTCCGGGCTGAGCCGAGCCCCAGCAGTGAGCCTGAGCGGGGCTACAGCGTGGAGACCACGGAGTACCCGGAGGCCTACGTCTCGGAGGCCGTCTACGAGAGCACGGGGGCGCCGGGCCACTATCAAGCAGGTGCGGGGCCTCCTGCTCCATGCCCCCTCCGCTGCTTTTCCTTTGCAAACTTCCCCTTTCCCACGGGCTGAGCTGCCCCGCCTCTGCTGTGGCCCAGCCCTGGGGGCTTCCAGGGAGACCCCTGCCCGTGCGGGGGGCACTGAGGGGTGGGTGTGGAGGAGAGTCTCCTGCTGTTGTCGTCCCTGAGGGGAAGCCCCGGTGTCTGGAGGTCACAAGGTGGAGGTCCCTGGCACCCTGAAGGTGGAGTGGGTGGATGAGCGTGGAGTTCCCTTCTGTATGTCTGGGCCCGTTCCTCCTCGGGGAGTGACTTGGGAATCAGCCCGAGAACCTGCCCAGGGCAGAGCGCGCTCACCTCCCCGAGCATGACGGCAGGTGATCAGCTATCTCCCGCTCGCCGTTCATTCGTTCATGGCACGGACATTTCCTGACAATAGTGCTGGATATATGAAATTTTAAAAATTATTCCCTGACAACTGTCCCAGTCTCAACCGAGATGATCCCTCTGTGGGTTCTCTCCTTGGGGCGGCTCCTCCTGTCGGTAGGAGGGGCAGGCAGCCGTCAGTGCCCTGGGGCCGCTGACTCCCGGCGACTTGGGAAGGGCTGTCTGCCGGGAGTGAGCGTGGAGCTCTGGTTCTCTCTCAGACTCGGCCCTGGTTTATTCTAGAGGAAGGTACCTATGATGAATATGAAAACGACCTTGGAATCACTGCCATCGCCCTCTACGACTACCAGGCTGGTGAGGAACCGCTGGCGGGCCAGAAGGAGGGCTGGGGGGGTGCGGGACTGGGGGCTTCCAGTGACTCCTCTCTCGAGAGTTGGGACTCTCAGAATGTTATTTACAGTTTTTAAGAAGAATTTATATTTAAACAATTGCAAGGTTATAGAAAAGTTGCAGATACAAGGCAGGGAATTCTGTGTCTTCCTCAGTCCCATTCCATCTGGTCTGGGTTAGGGTTTGTTTTTTTTGTGTGTGTGTGTGTGTGTGCTGAATCTTTTAGCTGTGCAGGCTTTCTCCGGTTGTGGGCAGCGGGGGCTACTTTTCATCCTGGTGTGAGGCCTTCTCATTGTCGGG
>NW_024070199.1:45947930-46015512 GCF_014754425.2 Oryx dammah
GGAGCGGGGGCTACTTTTCATCCTGGCGTGAGGCCTTCTCATTGTCGTGGCCTCTCTTGGCAGAGAGTGGGCTCCAGGGCGCTCTCATTGGCGTGGCCTCTCTTGTTGCAGAGAGTGGGCTCCAGGGCGCTTGGGCCTCAGGAGTCGCAGCTTGTGGGCTTCAGGAGTCAGGGCTTAGTCGTTGAGTTGCTCCGTGGCGTGTGAAATCTTCCAGATGAGGGCCCCACCCGCTTTGGCAGACAGATCGCTGCCCGCTGTGCCACCAGGGGCCTCCTGGCTCAGGGTTTTGTGTGAGGGGCTCTGTCGGGTCTCTGTGGCTGCCGTGTGTGTGCAGAGCCACCCTCACTGAGCAGCGGAGCCCGGGACCCCTCCATCCCCGTGGATCCTCCGCCCCTGCACCCCCGCAGAGCCTCCGTGGGAGGCCGCCAGCTCGAGGGGCTGCTGGTGGGTCTTCCTCCTGGCGGTTGGCTGACCACTGCTCTCTGGCCTCCTCCCCAGCGGGCGATGACGAGATCTCCTTTGACCCCGACGACGTCATCACCAACATCGAGATGATTGACGACGGCTGGTGGCGCGGGCTGTGCAAGGGCAGGTACGGGCTCTTCCCCGCCAACTACGTGGAGCTGCGGCAGTAGGCACCTCGCCCCGCCACGGCTGCGCCGGGCCTGGCGCCTCTTGGGGTGCGGAGGGGCGTGTGCGCTCCTGCTTTTCTATTTAATACTTCTGCCGATGCTTTTGGAAATGTTTACGCCCCAGAACTTGCTAATATATTGTAATCATGTTCTTTGGAGGACCCGCTGATTGTTTTTATGCATTTAAGGTCTTTTCTTTTTTTGCCAAATCGACTGTGGCGTGGAGCCACTTTGGTGACCTTCAGTCCCGAGTGCAGGTTGTCCGTGCCCCGCTGTGGGGAGGCAGGACCACCCCTTGTGGTGGAGGCCTCATCCCAGGGGGTTTGGAGAAAGAGGGAAGGGCCTGATGGGAAGTTAGCATTGTGGGAAAGCTCTAGAAAGTACTGGAGCGTTCTGGTCGCATGGAGGCGCTGCTCTTGCTGTGAAATCCTGCAGTGGCTGCTAGGTTTCGCAAAGCCCCGCCTTTCTCCTCTTGTCCTGTATGCTGCGGGAAGGCAGGTCCCTTCCCCCCAGTGAACCGCAGAAACGCTTCCCATCAAGGGAGCTGTACTCTTTCTGCCAAAATAGTGTGTTAAATGACAGCAAAATGTAATGGATCGACTTGCCTGAGAATGTGAAGCGAGCAAGCGTGAGCTCTCCTGGGCTGCTGTGGGGAGCCCGTCCCCCGGGAGGGGCTGGGAGGCCTGCTCAGCACCCTCCCGAGTGACCATGAGGAACTGCTCGGGTGTTGGGACCTCAGTGACCGCAAGGGACACATTTTCTTTCCTGAAGTGCATTTGCTTTACCAGTTAGGTGGGGTTTTGGTTTTATATGCAATCCTTGTATCTAAGTTTCTGTAGCACACCTCATAGGTATGGTTTTTTTAAATTAAATATTCAAAATAAACTTTTTTTGACCCACTTGCTGCCGAGTCCCTCTACACGTGGTCTCTTTATTCTCCGGCGTGGGCCGGCCTGGCTGTCAGCACCCAGCAGGATAGAGCCTGATGTTTATCAGCTCCAGGCCAACCAGGTTCCCTTTTGAAGAGGCACACTTCTTAAAAGGTACTTTTTTTTAGGAGTTGAAATGTTTTAACTCTCGAATTGTCAATTATTTGCACAAAGATTCCACGCAAGATTGAAAATGCCATGTTTAAAACTCATTTCTGAATTATGGTTCTCAAAGTAAGTCAAGTGGGGGTTGCAAGGTAGCCAAAGGTATCGTTTTCCTGGGGCGCAGTAAGGCCCCTTCAGGAAGGAGGGTGGCCGGGCCTGGGGGCAGGGCACGGGAGGACGGGGTTAGGGAGAGTGTGGCCGCGGGACCTGTTCCGATGACACATCCTGGTCGCCCCGATCTGGTTGTGGTCCTGTCGGTTTCTGATTTGGAGACCCCAGTGGGGCAGGGACCCACTGTGCTCACCCAGCCCCCCAATTTCCAAGGCAGGAGGCAGGTCTCCCCTTGTGGGCAACTCATGTGGCCACTGAGAACCTTGAGGCCTATGGAAGGTCAGCTCCCCTACCCCCAGGGCCCCTGTGCCCCTGTGCCCTCCCGGGCGAGCTGTGTCCCAGAGCAGCCAGCCCCTCCAAGGACCACCCTTGCCTGGCGGGCTGCCTTTTGTCTGCAAGCTAAAAATGGAGGAAGATAGCTGCTGAGTCAGCCAGGGTTGGTCCATGGTTAGAGTGGTGCTCTCTGAAAATTCAGGAATTGAGGAGTCGGCCCTGGCTGCCCGCCATCATGTTCCTGTCTCCCTGGATCTGGCAGGAGCTGACCTGGGTCCTCTGGGCGTTCACAGGCGCTGGAAGTGGGGCTGGAAGCCTGGGTCACCTGGGTCCATTTTCTTCCTGCCAGGCCCCCTATAGAACCTTCTGGCTCTGCTGAGCCGCCTCATTGACCCCCTTCAAGCCTGAGGGTGATGCCAGTGCCCCCCAGTGCTCCCTGGACACTGATGCTGCCTCTCGGCCGGCTCTGCCACAGGATCCTGGTCTGAGCGAGCCCGGCCCTCCTCCCATTGCCCGGGGTGGGGTCGGGACAGGAGGCCCTGGTGCTGGAGGTTGGGCTGCTCTGCCCACAGCTGCCTGCAGAGGGTGCTGGTCCTGGAGAAATGGGCCGGGGAGGTTTCCCCACGATGGGGGGTGGGCAGACCGTGAGGAAGGCGGGGGTCAGCAGGAGCAGACGTGACATAGAGCCCGGCGGGCAGGTGGGGGCTCTCTGAGAAGGACAACTCATTCTGCTGGTCCGGCCCCAACACACCACGTGCATGTTCTGTTAGCTGTACTGCCTGGCTGACCAGTTTCTTCCACAGAAAACAGGAATAAAAGCTGTCCTCTTGCCTCCCAGACTGGGGGCCCGGGGGTCATTCTCTGGGTTCGAGGTTGGAGTGTTGCACCGGAATACACCTTAAGGGTCCTCTGATAGGGAAGCTGTGGGCATCTTAGCGGTGAGATATACATCTCAGTTTAGGAGTTGGTTTCTCCTGAAACGTTAGGATGCCCTGATCTTACCATCTCAGACCCGTGTTTTAAAGCCTTTTTTTTCTTTCATCACCCCTTTGGATATTTCTTCTGACCTGTCTGTTCTCCCCTGGGAAGACAAACTCTGCATGTATGACTGTGAAAATGACAGTGGAAGGGAAAATAATAGGCAGAGAGGCAGTAGGGATAAGTTGGGCAAGAAGCTTGTTTTCCTCCCCACCATTGGCTGTAATATTGCTTATTCAATTACATTTAAAACTATTCAGGGGACCTTTCTGGTGCTCCAGTGCCTGAGACTCCAAGCTCCCGGTTTAGGGGGCCCGGGTTCAATCCCTGGTCAAGAATCTAGGACCTCCCCCCACCGCCACCATGCTGAAACTAAAAATGATGCTGCCTCCCTCGACCAACAAAGATGGAGGATCCCACAACTAGAGATCCTGCGTGCGGCAACACAGATCCATGTGCTACAGCTAAGAACTGGCACAGTCAAATAAGTTTTTTAAATTTCTGAAGGAAAAAAACAGTCATCCAGGAGAACTCAGTTGCTGTTGGTGAGCCGTAGAGATTTCCAGCTGACACGCACCATCTCAAGATTTAACGTCAGTATTTTCTCTTTAATTAAACTTGCTGTTACAAACAGAAACACCGTCTCATGGGCCCTCCTCCAGGGGATCTTCCCAACCCAGGGATCGAACCCAGGTCTCCTGCATTGCGGGCGGATTCCTTACTGTCTGAGCCACCACACCTCCTGGGTGGGCTGTGTGAGATGTGTGTGAGCGTCTCTGTAGGTCTGATAACCCTCAGGTGTGCAGAATAGTGACCTCCCGCAGCTGTCCATCTGCCAGTCCCAGGAGCCTGTGACTGTCACCCTACACAACCAAGGGCAAGTAAGGTCGCTAACTTGGGCTGGCCTTGGTTGGGGGTTGTCCAGTGGGCCTTAGGTAATCCCGGGGGTCTTTATATTGGAAGAGACAGATAATAGACTTAAGAATCAGAGTGATAACGTGGGAAAGGATTCGACCTGTCGGTGCTGGCTTGGGAGGTGGAGGCAGGGGCCACGAGCCAAGGAATGGGGAAACCTTTAGAAACCAGAAAAGGCAGAAAGGGACAGCTTCACTCCTGTAGCCTCCCGCGGGCAGGAGACCCACCTACAAGTTGATCTTAGCTCCTGAGACCTACCCTGGATCCTGACCTACAGAATCGTAAGGTCATAGACTCCTGTTCCGGGCCAGTAAGCTTGGGGTCATTCATATGGCAGCCACAGGGAGCTGATCTGCTGTCCATGGTTGGGGCGTGGGATGAAGTCCAGCTGTCTTTGAGGAGCAGAGTTCTTATTTTCCCTCCCCTCCCCTCCCCCACGAGGCCCATATCAGGCTCCCGGAAGGTGCTGGATCCGTGGTCTGCAGCTGATGCAGTGACTGAGTGAGTGAGCCAAGCTGCTGTGGTGTGAACGTGAGAAGTGGCTTCAGGTCACAGGTGGCCCCTCAGCCAGTGATGCTCAGAGGTGAAGCCTTGAACTTGTGCCCATTAGCAGGCAGGCCCCATTGCCCTGTTTCTCCTCTCTGCAGTTAGGAATGTGAGGTGATGGCAGGAGCTCTGCCAGCTATTCCAAACTGAGGCCCTGTGAAGGTACTTTCAGAAGATGGCGGAGCAGAAAACGGGGCTGCCACACGAGGCTTGCCTGCTTCAGTACTTTTTTTTTTTTTTCCTAATGAGACAGAAATAAACTAAGGCAAAGAATATTGCCCACCATCCAGTCCTACAAGGACCAAATCATTAGTCCCCACAGTTGCTGATGGACAGTGCACCCCGAGGAAACTGAGGACAAAGAATAAGAGAGTTCTCTGTGCTCGAGGAAAACAGGCCCCTCGGGTAGGTAGACGCCTCAGAGAAATTTTAATGAACACAGATTCTTACATCTTTCCATATGTTGAAAAAAAACACACTGAAATTATTAACTGAGATACCTGTTGCTCATGGCTAACTGACCTTTTTTTTTAATTTAAAAAATATGTTTGGCCTTGCCATGTGGCTTGAGGGATCTTAGTTCCCAGAGCAGGGATCAAACGTGCGTCCCTGGCAGTGAAAGCATTGGGTTCTAACCTCTGGATCCCTAGGGGATTCCCAGCAGTGCGCTTTTATTAAGCTGTAAACTTGGCTGCATGTATTTTCTAGTCATCTGTAAACACACTGGTCGCTTCTCCTGCCCCTTGGAGCAATTCCTCAGAGCTGTCTAGGAAGTTGTCTCCAGACTGTGGTTCAGTAAGAACCTGAGTCAAACTCAACTCACAGCTCATTTTCTTTTTGTTTTCCCCAGTACCTGTTGTAACTGCAAACACAATTCCCAATTGATTGAGTGAGTCAAGTATGAAATTTCCCTCCAAATAGGTTTGACCTAGCTTACACAGGGGGCTTCACTGGTGGCTCATCGGTGAAGGATCCCCCTGCCAATGGAGGAGACATGGATTCTGTCCCTGGGTGGGGAAGATCTGGAGAGGAGAATGGCAATCCGATCCAGTATTCTTGCCTGGGAAGTCCCATGGTGGACTGTAGCCCACCAAGCACTACAGTCCATGGGGTTGCAGCAGAGTCAGAACTTACACAGGAGTGGGTGTTTCTTTGTCTTTTTGTCAAATATGCATATTGTAAAAGTTTTAAATCTCTAACAAGTGAAAACACATTTTTGTTGTTCAGTTCAGTTGCTCAGTCGTGTCCGACTCTTTGCGACCCCATGAATCGAAGCACGCCAGGCTTCCCTGTCCATCACCAGCTCCCAGAGTTCACTTAAACTCACGTCCATCGAGTTGGTGATGCCATCCAGCCATCTCATCCTCTGTCGTCCCCTTTTCCTCCTGCCCCCAATCCCTCCCAGCATCAGGGTCTTTTCCACTGAGTCAGCTCTTCGCATGAGGTTGTTGCTTCTGTTTAATTTTCCTTCCAGTGAATTTCCCGGCCCCCCCCGCCCTTCTCTCTTTCCTTCTCGCCTTTTTTGTTTGCTTCCTTCTTAAAAAAACACACAAGTGAGGGACTTCCTTGGTGGTCCAGGGGTTGACCCCGTGCTCCCAATGCAGGGGGGTCCAGGTTCCATCCCTGGTCAGGGAACTAGGTCCCATAGGCCACAACGAAGACCCACACAGCCAAATAAATAAATATTACACACACATGATTCTTTAGAAGCTCATGGGAAAATTCAAACAGGGACTGTTAATTCTGGAAGTATTTGGGACTAGACATTATGAAAACCCTCTTGCCATAAAACATGAAGAGTGTTTAATTTTAACAAGTGTCTTTTCAGTGGAGCATGAAGCTTGAGAGAAGGTAAGGAACATCTGTAAGTTGGGAAGATGAAACAGAAGAGGAAGCGGAAACGGAACATGGTGGTCCTGACATCCTGACGACCACGAGGTCATCAGTTTGTCAGTACCTGGACCCAGAGCCTAGGGGGTTGTTAGGCACGTGGAGCAGGGGATAAGGGTTTGGGGTCCAGCAAGTGTGCAGCTGAAACAGAGGACCTGAGTAAGGCCTTGGGACCTTGAGTGGACATTGCCTCAAGGAAAGGGTAGGGGTGTGTGAATATCTGCCCACTGGCCAAGAGAGATTCTGACATAACGATCTGTGCGGGGGGTAGGGGGGAGTTGGTTTGATATTCAGTGGAGATTTTGCCTAAAGAAGGATAATGACGGAAGAAAGGAGGTGGAAAGGGCAAGTTTGGACAGGATCCTAGAGGGCAGGGATAGAATACAGAAGGGAAGGAGGTTAAGCAAGACTGTTCCCAACACCGGCCACTAGCTGGCGTCAATAACGAACACTGGCCACTAGCTGGCGTCAATAGCTGGCGTCAATAACGAACACCCGCCACTAGCTGGCGTCAGTAATGAACACCGGCCACTAGCTGGTGTCAGTGACGGAGCACAGCTTGGTCTCCCCTCTGAGCAGTGCTAATTCTCTACTACAGGGTCCCGTGGTTTTCCAGTGGGTTGATTCCAGGACCTCTGCAGACACCAGAATCTCTGGATGTTCTGGTGGCTTATGTTGAATGTTGTATTTGCATATACCCTGTGAACATTCTCCAGTATTCTTTAAATCCTGTCTACATTACATATGATACCTAATGTGATGTGAATGGTATGTAGATCATTGCTAGGTGCGTGGAAAACTTGAGCTTTGCTTTTGGGAACTTTCCAGACTTTTTTCCCCACAAATATTTTCAATCAGTGGTTGGTTGAATCTGAGGATTCAGAACCCAGTAATACAGAGGGTTGACTGTATATTCTTTCCTTTTTCATAAGAATTGGTAATGTAGAGATAAAAGAAACAGCCTCGGTAAATCTGCACATAGAAAGCCTAGTGGTTGCCAGAGGCTGGAGGACTAGGGGGAGCAGGGAGTGACTGCTCAAGGGCACCGGGTTCCTTTAGGGGTGATGAAGATGTTGACGGTGGATGGGGGTGCTGGTTGAATTGTATGCTAAAATGGTGAATAGTTTTTTTTCTTTTTAAAGGACAGAGAGTATGTCTCAGTCCTGAAGCTTGCAGATAGATACAGGGATAGACAGTTGTGATACCATGTGACAGGCACAGGAGCCCTGGGCATCCAGAGGACAGTGAGTGATGGGGTCAGGGAAGGACTCTGGGATGAGGTTGGGCTTGGGCAGCATTTTAAGAGATGCAAGGTGTTCTGAGCGGAAGGACCAGCAGGGCAGAGACTGTGTGGACAGGGCGTCAGTACTCCTGAAGCCTCAGGTGTTTTGTGGAGCACTGTGGACGGTGAGGGTGGAGACAGGCAGGGCCAGATCAAAACGGGCTTTGTGTTTTCTGGGAGGAGCCTCCAGACACTGGACATCACATGATACTTAACCTCTCAGCACCAAAGTCCTTACAGATGAATCTTAAATAAAACTCAATTTTTGGAATTTAGCCCTTTGTATTTTGCGGTTACCTTTTTCCATGTGTATGCTCAAGAAAAAAGATGGCCTCATATTTAAATTACTGGAAACAAAATACAGTATTATTTGTATTTCTAGAAAAATTTTCTTCCCTTTGGTGAGAATGTGGGGTTTGAGTCAATACTGGCTTCTCCACTCTGTTCCTGTCGCCTGTTTCCCTGTCTTCACCAGTGCCCCACAGTCTCTATTACCGGGGCCATGTAGTAAGTCTTGAAATAGGGTAGACTGATTTCTCTCACTTTTTCCTTCTTCTTTTTTAATCAAAATTGTTTTAGCTGTTATAATTCCTTTGTCTCCCATATACATTTTAGAATAATCTTGTTTGTATCTACAAAAAATCTTGCTGGGACTTTTGATTGGAAATGTGTTAAATTTGTCTATCAATTGAAGGAGAGTTGACATCTTCACTCTAAAGAGCCTTCTACTAGAAGAAACAGTATTTTTTCCATTTAGTTAGATATTCTTTTACTTATTTCATCAGCATTTTGTTTTCCACATACAATTGTTGTATGTGTTTCATTAAGGTGTTTTTTAACAACTATAAATAGCATTATATTTTTAATTTCCTTGTGTATATTCACTGCTAGTCTGTAGAAGTACAGTTGATTTATGTAGGCTTATTTTGTATCCTACAACCTTGCTGAGTTCCTGTATACATTCTAGAAATATTTTTTGGTAGATTCCCTGGGGTCTTCTACGTGGATAATTATATCATCTGAGAAGGGACAGTTTTATTTCTCCTTTCCAGTCTGTATGCGTCCTGTTTTCTTCTCTTGCCTTATTGTGCTGGCTAGGATTTCTGACACTGTGTTGAGAATGGATATTCTTCTTCCCGGTCTTAGGAGGTAATCATTCCGTTTTTCTCCAGTAAGTGTGGTGTTTGTAGGTGCTGTTTATTTATTTACATATGTTGAGTTATACTTGGTTTGCAGTGTTAATTTCTGCTGCACAGCAAAGTGATTCAGTTATACGTCCATACATGTTCTTTTTAAAATTCTTTTCCGTTTGGCTCGTCACAGGATATTGAATATAGTTCCCTGTGCTGCACAGTGGAGGCTCGTTGTTTATTCATGCTCTCTATAGTGGCTTCCATCTGTCAGCCCCAGCTCCGCCTCCATCCTTCCCCGCTCCCCTCCCCGTGGTGACCAGCAGCCTGTCCCCATGTCCACGGTTCTGTTTCTGCTTCGTGGGGAGGCTCACTGTGTCATAGTTTAGATTCTACATATACGTAATATCCTATGGTATTCTGTTTTCTCTTTTTAACTTACTTCACTTTGTCTGATAATCTCCTTGCATCCACGTGGCTGCAAATGGCATTATTTCATTTTTTACAGCTGAGTAGTATTCCGTTGTGTACGCATGCTTTTTTTAAATTGAGGGTGTTAATCCCTCCTGTTGCCTCTTCTTACATCCCTTTACCCTGCTCCTTTATAATATTATTGACAGAAATATTTTCTCTAGTCCTACCTTCATCCATGAACTGTGCAATGATGTTTTTAGAGGCAGCCTCTGAGATGGCTTCCAGTGGTCCTCGCCTCCTAGTACCACACCCTTGTGCAGCCCCCTCCCACACAGAATTGGGCCGACCTGCGTAACGATAGGGCACTGTGAAAATGGCAGAGTGTCGCTTCCAGACAGAGAACCTGAGAGACGCTGCAGTTTCTGCCTTGCTGCCCTCGATCGTTTGCTCTGAGAGAAGCCAGCCCCCAGTCGTAAGGAAGTTCAAAGAGCGCTTTGGAGGGTCCAGGGGGCAAGGAACTGAGGCCTCCCATTGTGTGAGTGTGGCGCCTTGGAAACGACTTCTCCATCCACAGGCAATCCTGGCCAACACCTGGACTGAGAGCCTGAGCCAGACCCGTGAAGCTGACCTGCCTGCATTCCTGCCCTTGGGAAACAGTTTGAGATATTTTAAAACTTGTATTGAACCATGGTTGATTTACAATGTCATGTTAGTTTCAGGTATACAGCAAAGTTAATTCGTCATATATATTATACATATATATGTATAATACATACATACACTATATATGAGTGCTGAGTCACTTCAGCCATGTCTGACTCTGCAACCCCAAGGACTGTAGCCCGCCAGGCTCCTCTGTCCATGGGATTCTCCAGGCAAGGATACTGGAGTGGGTTGCCATTCCCTCCTCCAGGAGATCTTCCTGACCCAGGGATCAAACCCACTTCTCTTATATTTCCTGCACTGGCAGGCAGATTCTTTACCCCTAGCATCACCTGGGAAGCCCCTATGTTATATATACATATGTTATATGTACACATACAATATATATGTTATATACATGTGTTATAGATGCACGTATAACATGCATATACATATATATAATGTACATATATGTTGTATATACACAGGTGTAATATGTACATATATATTTATATACATATTACATATATACATAAGTATACCTATATCTATATATACATATATTAAATATATACATATATATGTATTCTTTCTTAGATTCTTTTCTAAGTTATTAGAAGATATTGAATACAGTTCCCATACAGTAGGTCCTTGTTGGCTGGCTATTTTATATATAGGAGAAGGCAATGGCACCCCACTCCGGTGCTCTTGCCTGGAAAGTCCCATGGACGGAGGAGCCTGGTGGGCTGCAGTCCATGGGGTCGAGAAGAGTCGGACACGACTGAGCGCCTTCACTTTCACTTTTCACTTTCATGCATTGGAGCAGGAAATGGCAACCCACTCCAGTGTTCTTGCCTGGAGAATCACAGGGATGGGGGAGCCTGGTGGGTTGCCGTCTCTGGGGTCGCACAGAGTTGGACACAACTGAAGCGATTTAGTAGCAGCAGCAGCAGCAGTGTGTATATGTTAATCCCAAACTTCTAATTCATCCTCCTCCAAGATAATTAGTGTTTACTGCAGCTTTCTTTAAATTTTGGCATTAACTTACAAGGCATGTATGTTACTTATGTTTGAATTTCTCTTTTGAATCCACCAAAGAGAGGACCTGGCCTCCCTTATGGAGACTGCTGCTGGGCTCACGGGTGTGCCCTGACGCCATCTAGGAGGGCCCGGTGTTTAGGCCCTTCAACTGTTAATCAGAAGGTATAGGATGCTTGTGAGCTCCACAGTTCTCTTTCTGTGGATTTAATGTGGGTGTGCTTACACATGCGCGTTGAGTCGACCTTCCCGGCACAGTGGCCACCAGACGTGGTGTGGAACATCGTTTAGGGGAGCTGACAGCAGCCGCAGGGCAGCGTGGTTCTGTGGAGGCTGGGGCGGGGGAACCACGCCCTTGGCGAGCGCTCCCTGGGACACTCGCGCATAGATGCACGTGGCTGTTTCCAGCGGCACTGCCTTTTACATTTTTTAAATAAATTAAAAATTTTCAAATCATTTTAGACTTGCATAAAGGTTGTAAATACAAATGGAGAATTCCTGTGTACTGTCTACCAAGTTCTCCTAAAATTAACCTCTTACTTAGCTATGGGCCACTTATTAAAGCTGGGAAATTTGCATTCCTGCCATGCTATTACCTAAATGACAGATTTACTTGGATTTCATAAATTCTCCATAAACATCCTTTTTCTGTTCCTAGGTCAACTCTGGGATTCCCACGTTACATTTAGAGAATCATTTTTCCTTAAAAAAATGATTTATTGAGCTATAATTTGCCTACTATATAATTCACCTACTTAAAAGTATACAATTCTATAGATCTTAGTGTATTTACAGGGTTATGGGAATACCACCACTGTATAATTCTAGAACATTTTCATCACCCCCAAAGAAACCCCATACCATTATCAGTCATGTCCCATTCCTCCCCCTGATTCCTAGGCAGCCCTTAATCTGCTTTCTGTCTCCATGGATCTGCCTGTTCTGGACATTTTATGTAAATGGAACCATAAAACATGTGGTGGTTTATAACTGGCTTCTCTCATTGAGCATAATGTTGAAAGCACTGTTTTTATAGCCAAAAAATAAAAGGGAAATACTCTAAAGATGGATCAACAAATGAATGGATACATTTTTTATATATTCATACAATGAAATAATATTCAGCTCTGAACATGAATGATTTAGCGATACATCTGTTGTCTTTGATGAATCTCAAGAGTCATAGTGAAAAAAATAAGCCAGCTGCAGAGCTCACAAACACCAAGAATCAGCATACTATGGATAACAATGGTAATGGACCCCCAAATGGGTGGTGAACGAGTGCTGGGCACCATTCTCTGTATAAGATGGCAGGTTTATCATGCATGAATTAGGGACCATTTACACAGGCTGTAACGTGCAATGACACTACATGTTGTTTATGGACACATACACAAGCAATCAACATAAAAACATGCATAGCAATGATGAAGACCAAGTTCAAGGGTAGTGGTTACCTCTGGGTGGGAGGAAAGAAGTGGCCTGAGAAGGAGGGGGTCCAAGGGCTTGGAGTTACCTGTAGTGTTTGGTGTCTTCATTTGGGTGGCAACCTTGGTGCTCTTTTCCCCCCATCCTTTTGCCATGCCTGATATATTTCATAATAACTTTTAAAAGAGCAAGACTGTTATCCAGCAGTGTGTAGTGTGAGCTATATTCGTGTTTTTAAAATGATTCATATCCATATGCTTGCGGATGTATGCACCGAGCCAGGAATGAATCCCAGGGAATCTTTAATGGGCTTCAGGGTGGGGGCCAGGATCTGGGGACCCCAGGGGAGCAGGGAGACATGCTTTTTCCTGTCTTTTTTTTTTTTTTTAATTAGAGGATAATTGCTTTATGATGTTGCTTTGGTTTCTGCTGCACAACAGTATGAATCAGTCATACATGTATATGTGCCTGCTCCCTCTTAAGCCTCTCTCCCCACTCCCATCCCATCCCTCTAGGTCATCACAGAGTGCCAGCCTGCACTTCCTGTGTTATATAGCAGCTTTGCCCAGCTATGGTATTTTACACATGACAGTATATATGTTAGTGCTGTTTCTCAATTCTTTCTTCTCTCTTCTCCCCCTACCCTTTTTGGGTTTTGTACCACACGTATTTTACCTTCCTGATTAAAAAGATAATTCAGCCTGTGGTGGTTTAAATACAATCTTTGTGTTGGTGGCTCAGAGGTCAAGTGTCTGCCTGCAATGCGGGAGACCTGGGTTTGATCCCTGGGTCAGGAAGATCCCCTGGAGAAGGGAATAGCAACTCACTCTGGTACTCTTGCCTGGAAAATCGCATGGACGGAGAAGCCTGGTAGGCAGTCCATGGGGTTGCAATGCCGGACCTCATCTGCCTCCACAGAGTTCCTTGGGCCGCAGGGATTGTCAGCCCATATTTCAGATGGAAACACTGAGAAGCCCAGAGGTTGCTTTGTTCAGTGACTAGTGATCCGTGCAGGTGGGAATGGGGCAGCTGGTTCTCAGATGAGGAGGCCCCATCCTGGACAGTGAACATGTGGGGGGCGCCCAGGATAAAACCACCAGTCCCTCGACTCATGAGGATGGGGGTGCCCCTCCTTATGGGCATCAGGCATGGCCAGATGGGCTGTCCTCAGAGGCATCGCAGCGCCCCCTGGGAGAGTGGGGCCTGCACTCAGGGCCACGCAGCCACACGCTACCCCACTGCACAGCTGGAGGGTTGGGGTAAGTTTATTCTTCAGGAAGGACACTGCACCACCATCATGACTAAGAGCCGTGACAGTGCAGCCCTGTGACAAAGGCTTGCGGTAAAGGGAAGCGGTACAGGGCGAGCGCATCTCCTCATGATCAGAAAGAAGGTAAGGGAGTGAGTGTTACGAGAGGAAGGCCAGGGAGTTCCCTGGTGCCCTAGTGGTTAGGATTCTGAAGGCTTTTGCTGCCGTGGCCCAGGTTCCATCCCTGGTCAGGGAGCTAGCATCCCACAGGCTTCGCAGTGTGGCAATAAAAAGAGAGGGCAATATCGCCTTGATGCGGAAGGTCTGGTGGCACGACTGCGGTAATTCTTTTCCCGCATGCACGCACTGTGGTGGTGAAGTCTTGAAACTCCAAACCGCAAGTCTATTAAGACAATGACCCTCAGCTGTGGGCTCCCGATGGAAAAGCGGCGGGGTCCCACGGGTGCCTGGACTTCAGGACAAAGCTGCCTCCCCGGCCCGGCAGCTCAGACTAGGTGTGGGGACATATCAAGGCGGACATGGGCCTCTCCGAGGAAAGGCAGACGGGGTGAGCTCTGAGTTTCTGCAGCCGCTCTCCTTGCTTTCTCCAGGGCTGGCTCCGAGACCCCGCAGCAAACGTGATGTCTACAACTTCTGGAGTCAGGGTCCTCGTGGGTGAGGCTGCCTCGCCCACAGCCCACCTCCTTGCCTCTGGATTGGTCAGAAGCTGCCCTGCCTGCTTCGGTTGGGCTATCCATGAAGCCCTACTTCTTTGCCAGTCCTGATTGGTCCCTATGGGCATGTGACCAGCAGTTGCTTTGCCAATGTTGATTGGCCCAAGTAGGGCACGTGTCCCCACGGTCTTTTTTTAAAACCATCTTGATTGGTCCAAGTGGGCCACGTGCCCCACGGTCGTTACCTGTCGTGATTGGTCCACGTGGGGCACGTGCCCCTGGTCCCTTTGCCTGTCATGATTGGTTCCTGTGGGGCACGTGGCCCAAGGGCCCCGCGTTCTCTGCGCGTTGCCCAGGCTTCAGCTGGCGGCGGGAGAGCCGGACCGCGAGGTGGTGCTGTGGGTCCGGGCTGCAGGTCAGCTGGCTCCGCTGAGGCCCAGGGCCGTGGGCGTGGCGTCCCCAGCTGGAGGCCAAGCCTCAGGCAGCAGGGGTGCGGGCTGCTGCCAAGATGGCGTGCGAGGTCTCTCGACGCCCGGCTTGGCCCCCGTGGGCCTTCTGCGCCGCGTTTTCCCGCCCTTTCCCACACAGAGGCGGGCAGCAGCTCCCCGGGCTGCCCGGGGGCGCACAGAGAGGGCGCAGGCCTCACCACCCGCCGCCGCCTCTGTGGTCCGCCTCTCTGCAAACAGACGGCTGGACGGGCGCCTTCTTCCGGAAGCTGGGAACTGAGGGAAGTCCTCCTAGCGCCCGGTGCCGGGAGATTCCCCGCGCCTGCAGCCACCCGGAGCGCGCCCCTGGTGCTGGTGCTTTCCAGCTGCCTGTGGTGGCAGGCCCGAGGCGGGGGAGGGCGAGGCCAGGAGGCGACAGAGCCCGGGTGTGTGCCCAGGGCGGCCCGCTTGGCCGGGGGATTGGGCAAGTGTCTGTCCTCACTGGTGCCACCCGCCGCCTGCGCCTGGAGCTGGCTCTCATTTCCGCCCCAGGGCAGGATTTGACAGGTGCGAAACTCTGGACGGACGAGGTGCCTGGTTTCTTGAGGTGGCAGGGCCGCAGGCGGTTATGCCAAGAGTCACAGATAGGTGGATGGACCGAGGGGGAGCTTCCAAGGAATTTTCCAGACCAGGGGACCAGAAGCAGGGCGTGGGTTGGCGAGGCGGGGCTCAAGAGGAGTCCCTAGAGGCTCTAGGGGAAGTCTCCGTCTTTCCCAGGTACCTGAGGGGTCGCAAAGAGTTCCACACGCCTGAGCAAGTGAACTGAACTGAGGACCAGACGGCAGCTTCTCTGGCGTGCAGGGTGGCTGGCTGCCTCTGCGGTGGGCCCTGAGGCTCAAGAAGGAGGGGCTGCCTCTGTAGACTCTGCCTTTCCCAGGGCAACAGCTTGAGATAGGCAAAGCACCTGTCCTCCTCGTGGGAGGGGCTGCAGATCGTGAAGAACCTTAATAAGTCCACCTGAGGCGGTCTGAAGTGTTACCAGAGAAAATGGGGAGGGGTGACCGTGTGATCAGGGTGCTTCTACTCTCAACCAGGTGGTCCAGGCCGTGCAAAGATAGAGGAAGAACACCTTCCAGGTTCAGCAGGTACGGAGGAGGCCCTAAGGTGGGAATGTGGCGGGGAGTAAGGTAAGCAGGAAGGGACCACTGGGAGAGATGGGCAGGGTCCGGTCACTAGGCCACTGTAGGCAGAGCTGGGATGGGTGTGGCCGTTTCTGTGTGGCCTCTGTGAGTACACCATGGCCTGTGTTCTGTGCTAGGTCATGTCTTCTCTTAAGGCCTCCTCTCCCACCACGAAGAGCCATGCTCTCTACGCTCCATTCTCCTGGTTGCTGCCAGAAAAAGCCGGTCACTGGCTCCTATTGGGAGAGGGAGAGCTGGGCTTTCCTGGTGCGCTGGTGGGGTGCTAAAGGTTTCAGGCCCTGCGGTTTTCCCAAGGCCTTGATGTCTTTATCAGGGCCTTTGTAGTCACATTTATAAACTCTTGTTGGAAAATGGAGCCTTTATTTTTAGCTTGCCCAGATGGCAGGCGCCAAGGCCGGGGGGCAGCTGCTGCTCCCTGCCTTTGGTTTCTTGTGAAGCTTCAAAGTGATGGGGCCTGTTAGACTCCTTTTCAAACTCATTCTGTGGCTTCTTGACTCCTTATCTCATCTTTTCTTCATCTGGCTTTCTTCTCTGCCACTGAGGAGGTTGTGAAGGGAGAGGAAGGGGCTGCCCCAGTTCTCACTGCAGAAGGAGGCTGCAGAGGGTGGGAGAAGACACTCTGGCGTGGGGGTCAGATGCTGGTCAGCCAGGAACCTGCAGTTGCAAGCTGCAGAAGGTGGCGTGGACTGACTCGGGCCGCAGAAGAGCACACTGGGAAGGGCTGTGGTAGCTCAGGCCGGGGGCGAGAGAATTTCATGGGAGGATGGCCAGGCCGCTTCCTGGGTAGGACTCAGTCTCCAGCTGCTGGACTCCACGGGACGTGGCCTCTGCTTTCTCTGAGCTTCTGTTTCCTGCTGGGTAAAGAAGATAACCAGCTTTGCGATACTCACCTTGTGCGATTCTGGTGGGGGTTAAACCAGGTGTTACCCATCTCTAAGCCAGGGGTCATTTTATGAATATCATGTCTTTGTGAAAACCTGGGATCCTGAGGTCCAGGCTTCCCTGATTCTAGCCGAGGGAATGAGGGAGCCAGATTCCCTTTGAGTTAAATGTCCCTTTTTCACGACCCCAAGCGATTCAGCCGGGAGGAGCCCCCACTTTGGCCAGCCTCATGAGCCACTGGCCCTTCACAGAGGCGTTTGGAGGGGAGCAGGGTGGCGTGTCCTTGTTGTCGGGTGGCTCCTGGCACCAGCAGTGCCTCTTGGGTTCTTTCCTACAACTGGCCTTGGCTGAGGAAGCTCTAGCACACCTCCTGTGCTCACTGTGGACCTTGGTGAGACTGAGTCTCCTCATCTGTGGAATGGGGCTGTTTGTTCCTGTCTCAGCGCCGTGAGACACTCGGTGTGTGCAGCGCTCTGAGTGGTGCCTGGCGCAGAGAGATTGACTGTTGTTTCCAGGCGGCTGTGCTACACTCCCTCTCAGGACCGTGCCTGGAAATCACTGATTTCTGCCTTGTCCTGTGGTCTCTTTCCCAGAGCTTCCAGGACTGTGTTCCCCTCCTGCTTTCTTGAGTTGTGGGCTTTGAAGAACACATTGAATTCTACTTAAGCCCCTTGGCGCGGAAGACTCTGAGTGGGCGGTGGCAGGAGGACTTGAGGTGTTGGGGCGCTGGGACAGGTTGCAGACTGCCGGGTGCAGGCGAGTGGTCAGATGTCCCCACTCTGCTTGTTGACCTGGCCGTTTCCAGGGGTCCGTCTCACATAGGGCCTACTAGGGCCTGCCTGCCTGCCCTGCCCAGCAGCCGTGGCCACTGGCTCGCCCCCTTGGTTCTCGGACTCCTACACACCTCCAGCAGAGGCCACAGGGGTGTGTGCAGTATCGCCACCTAAGAAACGTGGCTGTCATCCCCGGCCACCCCCTTCAGATTCTCAGATGTGGGCTGCATCTGTGGGTTGAAAGGAAAAATCTGCATATCTGGTGGGCCTTGGCCTGGTAAGAGCACCGCCGATGCTCTTATCAGATGAAAAAGCCCAGATACGTGGCAGAAGAACCCAGAGGCATGCTGTGGACCCGGCGCGGCATCTGCCTTGCCTCTGGAGGGTCCGGACCGCTTGCCGAGGTCCCTGAAGATGGGGCTGCTGCCACTCTGACCTGGTGGAAGCGCCCCGCGGACTTCCACTCTTGCTGGGATTAATCTAGTCCCAGGCAGGGCGGCGGTTCCTGACACGCTTTCTACACCTCAGACCCATCTTCCAAGATGACAGGCTGTGCAGGGGAGCTTAACATTTTAACTGAGGAAGTGGAGACCATGGCCTTAAGAATAGTCTGATGACTTTTCACACTTTTTTAAAAACAGACTGTGTGTTGGTTGCCATGCCTGTAGCTTACGAAAAATGGAAGTTCTGTGATGAGTGGCTTCAATCATTAAAAACAAGCATTTTTATTTTTAACAAGATGTGGAGATGCTGGAGGTGCTGCTGACTGGATAAGCATTACCAACAAGGACCACTGGGGGGCGACCCAACACAGGGAAACAGGTCTCAAAGATGTTTTCCTTGCAAATTCTCAACCACGTTTTTGTATTTTTAACTAAATGAAAATACTGAAAGTAGTATAGCAGAGAGCACTCTTAATGGAAAATTAATTGATAACACAGTCTTATTTCAATTTTCTGTTTATTTTTAACTTAAATGACTGTGTATATTCCACAGTCTTATGATGAGAAAGGCTCCAGAACCATGTCCAGGTCTTCTCAACATTTCATTTCTTGAGTCGTTTTTCCACTTTTCGTTGTGCATTGATAGGGGCTTCTCAGTTCAGAAACCAAGGCACTAGAACTATTTTATCAGCTACATTAATACATTGAAGGTGTATTTACCCTCTCATTAAATATACAGCATTTGAATACAATATGGTTTTATGCAGATCAGGTTCAAAACACCCAAGGCACACACTTTACTTTTTTTTCCTCTCTTTTGTTTCTGTATTTATTTGAAGGCTCATAGTAAAATTTCAAAATTGCTATAAACAAAGAGTTCCAGAGAAGCAATGGACAATGATTGTTGTAATTTTAAACATAACGCGGTAAAGACTGAACTGCAGAAACATGTTACAGGAACAGTAAAGAAACAAAAGCACTGGTACAGCGTGGATTAAAAACGGAAGTGAGCAAATCTGCTGAAGTCTGAGAAACCGGTCTGGAATCGCCCATCTGCCCACAAAGCAGGGGCAGGCCCATCTGCATGTGGCTGCCTGGACAGCTGGCCGCTGTGGAACTGACACCTTGTTGTGTGTGTACACGGATCACTACAAATACACAAGACGTCCCAGTTTACTGGTTATTAAAATGCCTCGGGTAAAGTACAAATAAACGGAAAAAGTCTTCCAGTATCTATTTTCCCCTTAACAAGACGGACAGATACATTTATCTGGAAGAAGCCATTGGACAGTGGGGCTGGGGGGCGGTGAAGATCTGGGAGGAACCATTGGATGGGGTAGCAGGTGGACCTCAGGGAGCGTAAACTACAGAAGATGTGAGGCTGAGAATTTGTCACGAACATAGAAACAGTGGCTGCTGTTCAAGGGGAGAATGTGCCAAAGTAGAAGAAACTGCTCCGGAACTAAAGACCGGGCGTTTTCACTGATGAGACCCAAGAAGAGGTTCAATATTTAAGTTTAAAATATGCTTCCCTACAGTGGAAGGTATCGCCCATGTCTTGGCTCAGTTCTTTGCCAGAAGACACATTCTCTTGCCCCAAGCCTTAGTGCACACTTGTTCACAAAAACGTGGTTGGCTCTGCGTCAGCCAGAGAGGCTGCCCAGTCTGCGTGCCCGGCAGCAAGGAGACAGCCAGCTGCGGGTGTGCGGGATCCTCTGCTCTGAGGAGCAAGGTCTGCACCAGGCCCCCCTGCCACGCCCTTCTGCTTCCATCTCAGACAGAGGAGAGCTGGGCCTTGGCTCTCTGCGGCAGTGCTCACAGACGTCCATGGTGCTGTTCTCACGGCTCTAAAAGAATGCTCGTTTCCACCTGTACGGTGAGAAAACTTGCAGGCGGAACCAAGGCAGAGCAGCTCACTGAAAGAATTTTCACTCTTGGGGCAGATATTATCTGGTCAGTTTCATAGAGGTCAAGTGGCTGGATTGTAAGCTTGGCAACTTTCTAAATCAGAAAGTTCTCACTTTGCAATCAGAACCACAACCTTAGTGCAATAGTATATTTATTTTTTCTTTTTACAGTAATTTTGGTTGCCATACAAGAGATGTTAAGAATTGGGAGAAAGTGCAAATTACAGGAGCTTGTTTTTATGTTTTTAATAAGGTTTAAAAAGAATAAAAGCACAAAAGTAACAGAAACATAGATAATGCGAACACGTTACACAAACTATAGTGTGAAACATATTAGTTTCTAAAAAAACAAAAAATTTTGTTGATGGGAAAAACCAATATTTGTGGTCCACACACAAAGTCATTGCCCGATCACCCTGGGTAATGCTTGTTAACTCAGAAAAAAAAAAAAAATCACCATTTTATTAACTAAATATCACAAATGATTCACTTTGTGATATGTAAAGTTCAGCAAATCAACAGTCACATTGAGTCATTGTTATATTATGGATTAACTTAAAATGTGCAGACACCCTGGAGAAGGTATCTTGGCAGGTATACATAATTTACATCTTGAGCAATTTTGGTTTTGTATACACAATATTACAGAAACTAGGCATGTAAATGCAATTTATTTAAATTACAGTATATAACAAAAGTGGATTGTTTTAAAACCTGGAATAAGTATTAACATAATCTTTATATGAGCAGTTTAACATCTGTTTCACCGTTGGAGAGGGGCGTGGGGTAGGGCCTGGTCCTGACGTGTTTGAAGGGGGAGAGCTGGGTGGCGGGTCAAATGAGGAACTATTGCTTTCTGTAGCAAAACCGGTGGAGAGAACTAGAGACCGATTCGTCTTGGCAACGTGTTAATTTTGTTGGTCAGTGCAGGCTCTGATGGGTCCAGTTACTTCTCTATAGTAAGACAGTGTGAACCACCAACGCAGTCAGCTTTGCTTGCTTCTGGTCAGTTGCATGTGACTTGGAAGTCTCTTTAAGAAAGGGAGTAGCAGCCGAGCCTCACCTCCTGGCTGCCCAAGTCCAGTGGCCCCAACGCCCCACGCTGCGTTGGGCACCGTCTGCCTGAGGCTCCTTTCACTCTCATCCTGTCTAGCATGTTGCCTGGCACTGAGCAGAGAGGTGAGACCGGCAGTAGGCAAAGGAGAAACGAGCCATGGTGGGGTACTGTGCTTACTGGGTTTCGCAACATCACCAGATGGAAGACAAATAAGGGCCAAATCACCATCTTACACTTTCCGAACTGTTGGCAGCCTTAGCAGGCCACCCGTAGTATCTTGGCTTGAAACTTCTCTGGGGTCATATTCATCTCATGATGGAAAAATCGAAAGTACATGGAAGTAAAACACCTGAATATTAAATTGACTTCATTCAGATACCAAGACTGACCTGCAATAGGTTTTGGAACAGAAGGTCCAAAACTCAATTTCCAGTTCAGGGACATGTGGCTGGAAAAACTGTGTGTGTGGTGAGTGTGTGTGTTTTTGCAGAAAACTGCTGCATCGTGAATTACAACCACTTTTGAAGAAATAATTGTCCTTCGATGTCGAAGTTCTAGCAAAGATAGAAAATATAACACAGCTCTGCTGGTTCAGATGCATCCAATAAGGTTGATTTAAAAAGGTCATACTTTTATAATTATTCCACAGAAATAGTAGTATTAAATCACAAAAGTTTGTTTTTCTTTAACTTTCTAGCACTGAAGTGGCACAAAGGCTGCCTAGTAGACCAGCCACTTTTTTTTTTCCTTAAAATATTGTGCTTATAAACTATCTGTACAACTATTTAAACTTGCAGTAAAGAAAGATTTTAAATTGCTAAATTTTACGTGTTCATTCTAGAGCTGTTCCAGACCTAATCAGACACTTGATTGTGAGCATAAAGAAAAAAAGGAAAAAAAAATCATGTTTTTATAATTAGAGATGGGCTAGGCTAGTTCTGAAATCATAATAAAAGCCAAAAACTTGACATTCTTCCATATGTGGGAGGACATGCTGACTCCTGACTGGGTGTTCTGTGACTTGGGTGTCGGTGGCGACCTCCCGTGGAAATCAGAGGTATTGTCACAAGGAAGGGGGCTCTGGGGGAATGAAGGGTGCAAGGCCCAGGAAAGCCTTGCCCGAGGCCAGACTGCCACCCACGAGCCCTCCCTGCTCTGTCCTTCATCTCTCTGCTTTGCATCCTCACCCCGGGTCCTGTCTGTGTGCCACGCCCACTGGGTTTTCTGAAAACCTGTTGTACTATTAAGACAAGCTGGTGGGATTCCTGGACACTCAGAGGAAAAGGGGGAAGGCCCCTCAGTACCGTCTTCCCTGGCCTCAGAGGATGAAAGAGCTGTCTCAGCAGTGATGCTTGCCCTCGGTGGGGCTCAGAGCTGGGAGGGGCCAGGCCTCCCCCCACCCCCCGCCCCTGCCAGCATCCAGCAGCAGCCATGCCCACCACGGACCTTGTGTCATCCTGCGTGTCAGAGTGGATGCTCACCTGCTCCGAGGTCTGCAGAATTCAACACACCTTTCAATTTAAAGAATGCTGGAAGGCAGAGAAGCCCCTTCCTACGCTCCTGGACAGCCGTTCCTGGCTGACAGCTGCTTCCACCCGGGGACACGCTGGCCCTGGAGCCGTGCGCGGGCAGCCGGGCCTCCCTCCGCCCTGGAATCGTGACTTTGTGCTTCGACTAACTCCACGTGACATCTGTTTGGCCACTTTGGAATTATGCTAATAGACTTGCAGAAAGAAGGAAAGCTAAGCAAAGCTGGGCACGATCCCATTCAGAACAACCCATCACTGCCAAGAGCCTCAACGGGCCAGAGAAGCACGGGTGCACGTCGGAGGGGCAGGAAAGGATCCACGGAAAAGGGGAGACGCTTCTCCACCTTCCAGAAAGGGCACCGGGTATGCACATCTGTGGGCGTCTCGCTGCGAGCCACGTCCAGAAAAGAGAAAGCGCGTGAGCACCGCGTGCCCTCGAGAGGCCGCAGATGGAGGAGGGCCCTGGCGCCAGGCCGGGGCCCGCCGGGTGCGCAGGGAGGCCGCGGGAGGTATGTGTCTAGAATGCAGGGGCGCCCGCCTGCTGGAGCATGGCGCCCGCGCGGGCCGCGTGAGGCGAGGTTGCCGGCACGCAGGAGGCAGGCTGCGCACGCGTCCCTTTCCACCTTGGAAGGACCCCTCCCCGGTCCCCTCTTTGACAGAAACAGCCCAAAGGAGCCCACACAGAGAGCCGGGGCCTTCGGCTCAGCCACGCCGCGGACACACACGCTTCTCTGGGTCCCCAGGAGACCAGCCCGTGGAACGGGGTTGGCGCTCACCATCCAAACATCTCAGTGCAAGCCCATCTCTATTTATAACAAGGAGTCTGTGACGGTAAGGAGCAGCCACCCTTATCTGTCCAGCAGCTGTTTGAGAGCCCTTTCTATGTTCATTCTGTGCCCGACTCGAGTCACGCCCAGATCTATGAGGTCTTCTTTCTGGAGGTTGGGGAGGTGGCTGCCGTCGATCTCGTTGTCCATGAAGGCCTCTTTATGCTCACCCAGGTTCAGACTTTCCAGCCAGTCCGCCACGTCGGGTTTAGTCCACAGGTGGACAGGCTTAGTTGTAAAAGGCTTATTGGAGATTGGCTGTTGCAGGATGGAGGGGGACGGCGACCTGCTGCGTCCCACTGGGTTCAAGCCAAACAGGTCCCCGGGCGGGGGCTGGCTCGGAAGGCTGAAGACATCCGAGAGGGTGGGCGAGGGGGCCGCAGTGGCGGCGGGCAGGGGGGCGGGCAGGACCTCTTTGCTCAGCTCTGTTGGCGAGACCACGGGGCTGGGGGCGCGTCTGGGTCCTGAGTTCCTGCTCTCGTAGTCCGGGGGCCGGCTCTGCAGGGTGATGGGCTGGGAGGTCCCAGGGCGAACGGTGAAGGTGACCGTCGTGCTCCGCGTACCTGAGACGGTGCTCATGACCTCGGGGCCTCTGAAACGGCAGCAACAGAGAAAACCATTACAAGTCCGACCACAAAGCAGACGAGGACGTGGTCTCTGGGGAGGGAGACGGAGACACCCAAACCACAGCAGGGCGTCTGAGGGCCAGCATGCCAGCAGAGAGCAGACGCCCTGCCAGGCCAGGGGCGGGTGGGCACAGAGGGGCGGGGGCGGCCAGAACCCAGTCCCACTACGCCACTGCGCTGCCTGAGGAGCAGTGCCTTTTGCCTCCGTTTCAGCAGGAAGGTGCGGTACCCATTAGGAGACCCTTCCTCATTGCCTGTCAGCCCCGAGGCTTTCTGGCTTCACAGGATAAGGGCAGGGAAGGGCGCCTAGCAGGCCGGTTGCTTCACAGTGGGACCTCCCACGGCTCCTGGGGGCAGTCGTGGGCGCTGCCCTGTCTGATGAAAGGGCCGGGGCCCAGTCTGGCTGCGCCCTGTTCCGTCGCTATGTGGCTGTCTGTCCTCTCTGCCCTGCGTGTGGGTGTGGGGGTGTGTGTGTGTGAGTGAGACGGCCAGTGGGTTACAGGGTGCCTCTCAGCCTCCTGGCCCTTCCCCACTGGGTGCTGCGTCAAGCGTGGAACCTGCCCGTGGTCTGAAGGAGGGGCCTGTGCTGGACTCGGGCTTTGATCCTGTCCTGAGGAGAAGCATTTCCGTGGCCCGGGCCCCATCAGCCCCCGGGGCGTCACGTGCAGTTTCCTGGCGGGCCAGGGGCTCCGGGGCTGGATGCTGCACAGAGGAGACCCTGTCAAGAACCTCCAGGGGCCTTGGCTACCGGCTGCACCGGTATAATGGGTGCTGGCAGGGCAGGGCAGCCCCAGGCCCCCCAACTCAGAACGAAAAAATGGGAGCCCTGCTGGTCCAGGGCATCACAGGCAGGGAGTGGGAGTCCCCCCCAACCCCGCCCCCAGACCCCCGTCATGGGGAGAGAGGTGTACTGTGCACACGGCAAGGACTTAAGGAACCTGCAGATTCTGGGCCCCGGGTTGGACCAGAAGATACACTGCAGTCCCCACCGAGGGGCCTGTCTCCCCTCTGGGGGGGAAGGCTCACTGGGACCCCCCGACACTGGAGGGACGTCCGAGCGGGGGTGGAGCAGCTCCCCCCAGAGGGACCGTCCGTGGACAGAGGGCCTCTGTGCAGTGGGTGGGCATCTCACAGGAGCACGCTGCCTCCTGTGCCTGCGGCCCTGCCTGGGCCCACCTGCCGGGGCCGTCCTGTGGCAAGGCGGCCTTGCTCGCTGCTTTGTGAAGCGCTGCTGCTGCTAAGTCGCTTCATTCATGTCTAAATCTGTGCGACCCCAGAGACGGCAGCCCACCAGGCTCCCCCGTCCCTGGGATTCTCCAGGCAAGAACACTGGAGTGGGCTGCCATTGCCTTCTCCAGGAGGCACATCGATCCCCCGGTGAGAGCACCTCTTTAGGCCCAGGCCGCACTTACCCCTGGGTCTCTCTGAGCCAGAGGGTGGTCGCCCACCCTCCCTTGGGAACAGCCCAGCGATTCCCAGGTAGCTGGGATGCTCTTTAGAAAGAGGGCTCTGCAGGCAGCCGTGTGCGTCGTCAGAGGCAGACCCACGGGTGGGCAGTGAGGCCGGGGGACAGCACAGCACGCCAGAGAGAGAGGGCTCTGCCCGTGGCACTTACGTCTGTTCAGCACGACCCTCTTCTGTTACCACCCATCACGGGAGCAGACGGAAACGACAAGAGGGAATGGGTTGAGACAACACTGCAAAATTAATGACAATTAAAAAAAAAAGCCGCTTCTCTCGATGGATGACATGAAAGCAGAGGCCTGGACGCTAGGCCCTCTCTAGCCGCAGAGCGGGGTGGGCAATGTACACAGCTGCCCGGAGGAGAACCTCAGAGCCGCCTGACTCTGCGTGTTCAGCGGGGAAGCACACATCTGCCCTGTGTGGCCGGGGGTGTGAACACAGAGCGAGACCAGGCAGGTGCTGAGAAGGGGACATCGGCTTCCCCGTGCGGGCCCGGGAGCTGGCTCCTTGCTGGTGCCCAGACCCGGGCTCCTGGCTGCCCTCTGTCTTCCTCAGCCTAGGAGGCAGTGATCTGCATGCCTGCTCAGAGAGGCCGTGCTTTGCGTCAAGTCCACACTGAGGGTTGAGAGGCCAGCAGCTAATAAAGGGGGCGTCAGACCTGGCTCTGTGCTTGCGGCCTGCCCACAGCCCCGTGGGACGTCGCTACGGAAAAGAGGAACCAGAGCGTTTGAGGCGCTGCGTGCAGGTTGCCTGGGGCTGGTCCATCCTGCCCTCCTCCTCAGTGGCTTGATTTACTCTCAGTTAATCAGACGGGTATTATTCACTGGATCTCCTGGTTGCAGAGACCGTTTCGTTGCTAAGCAACCACTGGGTTCCCGGGTGGAACACACAAGAATCTGTTGCCCCGATTTAGAAACAGAGACACACACGCTCGTGCACACACGCCCTCTCTTGGATTATTACTCTCTATCCTGCCTCTTCAATCCAATCCATATGGAAACATGAGAATTAAAACAGAAATCAGGAGTTAATGACACACTCAGAGATGTGCTGTTATTTTATCAGTCAGCACAAGTTGGCTGGGGAAGGGGAAGCCAGTGCTCAGGGGCCTTTTCATCGTGTTTACAGATGCGGTTCGGCCCCTGGACAGTGGCTGGCTGTGGGCCGGAGGCTGCCCAGCGAGGCGGTCTCGGAGTTCTGAGCCCTCTCCGCACAGCCTCCCCCCAGCATGCCCCGCCGGCCCGCTGCGTCCTGTGTGGTTACTCTCGAGTTTGTGGGATGAATCCCTGTCGTGCGTGTAAACTGGCGCTTATTTCCAAACTGGTCTAAGCTATGTCTTTATTAACATTTCTAAAGGTTGGGTGCTAAAAAGACCTGAAAGGTGCCAGGAGGGCCCCAGCGGGTCTGCGTCCTGGGCCTGGCCCGCATGGGGGTCCACCTGAAAACTGTGGAGTGAACCTGAGCAGTACATGGATGTGGGCAGCTGGCGGCGCAGGTCAGGAAGTCATGCGACTTGGCCAGGCCGGCAGACGGAGCTGGACGTGGGGGCCACGAGGCTGCCTCGGGTTCAGCAGCCCCTTTGACACACCTGAGCAGGTCGAGAAGGCGCCCCGTCTTCAGGGGGCAGTGGCCACCCCCCGACACATGTTGTCTGAGGGGTCCTGGCATCCAGGCTGGATTACAGATGGCCCTTGAAGGATAAGATGCTGCAGCCAGACCAGAACAGCCTCTGCGTACCGTGTGCGAGGAAATGCGGCAGCGTGCGTTTACCTAATTACCCACAACTTCAGTCACTGACGCTCCCTTAACATTTCAATTGCTGCCGTGAAATGATAAAACCTCTGTGACGGCACCGAGGTGATGAAAGTGCCATTAAGCGGCTTCCATTATCGAGTCAGTTCCGAAGTCTGTGCTCTGGGACCAGCTGGGCAGAGATAATTTTTTAACAACTCAAATTGATTTATTTTGAAACCAAGAGGCTCTCAGGATGATACTGCCGAGAGCCCAGTGAGGAGCTGGCGGCGCCTGCTGGGCCAGGCAGTGGGTGTGGGCGCTCAGGGCGGGCACCCCCTGGGAACTGGGCAGTGCTGCCCCGACAGGTGGCCTGAACCCCACCTCCCCCAGGGGACCTGGAGCTCCATCGGCACCTCCAGGAGGTGAAGGCCCATCCCAGGTTCCTCCAGAGGACCCAGAAGAGTGAGGGGATCCAGAGGGGCTCCTGGAAGGTGGACCAGTGCCGCACCCCTGGATGGAAGCCAGTGGGGTACCCTGCAAGCATCCACTCAGGCTCTGATCCTCCTCCCAACGGCCAGAGAACGAAAGCCAAACCCATGTTGACCTTCCGCTCCTGCGGGAGTGCAGACAAAGCAGAGCTGTCTTGCTTTAAAAACATGATGGTCTCTTGGCTCAAGCCCCTGTGTTTTAGGTCAAAGTGTGTGTGTCAAACTCCCATCTGCCCGGGGTCTTCAAAGGGACTGTGCGTGGTCTGCTCCTGGGCTTCCCGGCATCCTTGTGACCCACTGACCAAACAGCTGCTGGGTCAGCTTCACAAAGCAAAAAGTCAGGTCGTGCCAAGCCTTTGCTTAAGTCCTCGAGGGCTGCCACCACTCAGACACAGCCCTTCCCCTCGGCACGCGAGATGCTCCGAGACCTTCCACGCAGCCCCTCCCTTGCACTGGCCAGTTTCTTCCGGGTGGCGGATGCCTTCCGGCATCCTGGTCCCAGCGCTTGGATGCTCTGCTCCCGGGTTTTTTGCCCAGCTGTATCTCAGGTGGTTCAAATGCCACTTCCTTGAGGAGGGTCCCTGCCCGTGGTCATGACCCATTAGGACATCTTCGTCCCTTTGTAGTTAGTGCTGTGCGCTTTGGGTTTGTCTTGTTATTTCATATGTGCTCCCCCTTGAGAATGTAGCTCTTCAAAGGGGCAGAGACTTTGGATGTTTCCTTGTTCAGCGAGGAGTCCTGAGGCCTGGCACGGTGCTTAGCACACACAGGGCTCCCGAAGGCCCAGGCTGCCTTGACTGTGGACCTGCAGAGAGCCCCTCGGGAGGTCAAGGGGCTGGACTGTGGCTCTGAGGCCAAAGGTGAGTGTCCCTCTGGCTTCTCAGCTCTGTGACTTAGAGGAACTCATCCTGCGCTCTGAAGTGAGGGGCGTGTGCCTGTGTGTCTGGAGTACCAAAGGGCTCTGAGAGCAGGCCACCCAGGCGGGGAGGTCGTCCTCGGGATGTCGGCACCTCTCCAGCTGCCCTGGGTCGCCCCCCACCCTGAGCTCGGCACTGCTCGGAAAGGGGCGTGGGCCGGCACTGAGCCGGAGGGCGGCCGACTCCCCCAGAGGCGGCACTGGCCTGAGCAGAGCTCTGCTTCGATCTTGGTGGATGCTTGGTCCAGAGACGAGATCCTTCCTGGGGAACTCAGCCCGGACGGCCAGGGGAGCCCTGTCTGCCTCCCCCCAGGGTGAGGGGGTGCTTCCAGACGAGGCCTGGGGAGAAGCAGCGGCTGCGCGGGAGTGTAAGGGCAGCGGGGCGGTCCTCCTGGTCATTGTCCTGCCAGAGTGTCTGCAGTCCAGACGGTGGCAGAACCCACGGTGTCCCTGATTTCTGGGGAGCCGCAGAGACTCACTCAGGGCTCAGGTTCGTCTTGGACCCCAGTGAGCAAGGGCCTGGGTGCTCAGAGTCTTCTCCCCGACCTGGGCCTGGGCTGCAGCACTGCGGAGCGAAGGAGGAACCACGGGCCAAAGTAGGGCAAGTCCGCCCCTGGTCCCCGCCCTCGCAGT
Source organism: Oryx dammah (assembly GCF_014754425.2). Classification (NCBI taxonomy): domain Eukaryota; kingdom Metazoa; phylum Chordata; class Mammalia; order Artiodactyla; family Bovidae; genus Oryx; species Oryx dammah. Next base: position 45,977,133 of record NW_024070199.1, read on the forward strand.
GGACAGACGCTCGTGGGGTAGCTCTGGGGCCGTCAGACCGTTTCTATGGAAACGCGTGTGCACCTCTGCTCGTCCATCATTTCAAAGAGCGTGGTGGGTTTTCCGTTTTCCCTAGCAAAACTCATTTCTTTTCCCTCACTAGGAATTCCCTTCATCTAATTTGGTGCCTCATTTTGGCCACGGTCGTGCACAGCTCTTAATTTTTAGATGCACTTAAAAGTAGGGATGAGACATCCAGGCAGATGCACCCTGGCTGGGAAGGCCCTGGGCTTTGGTGCCTGGCTGGCTGAAGCCCAGGCCTCTCAGTTTCTTGGTCCCACTCAGTGCAGCCCTTGGCAGTGAGCAGGGAGGAAGGGGCTACTGCCGTGGGAGAGGGGGGCAGCATGCAGAGACACCTGGGGGCCGCCCTGCAGGTTCTCAGTCATCAGATATGCACAGAAGACCTCCAGGCATCAACTGGACTCAAGGGGCTCCAGAGGCCTCAGAAGAGCCCTGCTCTGGTGAGTTCAGCCCTGCGGGCATTAAGCTGGGTGACCCTCCTTCTAGGCTCATCCGCGGCTCCAGGAGAACAGAGAAGTGGAACCCTGAGGCAGCTCCCCGGGCTGAAGGTCTGCTACTGTGCCTTCCAGCTGAGGGCTCATGGCCAAGCGCTCCCCTCTCTGACCCCAGTTCTCCTGTCTGCACCCGGGAAGGTGTTCAGGCCCCGCCTCTGGGCCTGTGCCGCCCAGGGTCCTGCATCTTGGAGTGCGTAGATGTCAGTGACTGCTCATGCCATGTGGGCACCGGGTTATAAATAATAGAAAAGACTGTGGGGTCGATCACAGGCAGGGCCTGAACCCTTCAAGTCCATCAGGACTCTACTAGCTGACCTCTGCTTTGAGGCCCCTCCCACCCAGGGATGCCTGCCGCTGAGACCCCTCTGCCATGAGCCCTGAGCAGCTCACCCAGCCAGGAGGGGCGGGGGAGGCCAGCAGTCTGGACGCCGCTGAGAGAGGCCCCGGCTTCCGGGGGCAGTGCCCTGCAGAGCACGCTGCCTCCCCACGCCACCCAGAGAAGATGCCTTCTACATCTTCCGTACCGCAGACGTCACTGCGACGGAAGCGCCGGTCAGAAGCCCAGCTCTGCCCGCCACTGCCTGTGCCCGTGGACAGGCTGCCCGCCTCTCAGAGTCTCCATCGCCCCTTCCGAGAAATAAGCGTCACTACCACCTGCTCCCCAGCAGCTGTTAGAAACATTATTCACCATATCCAAGGGTTTTATCAAACGTGAAAGAGATAAACCATCTTGATTGTTGTATTTTCACATAACCTGGCAACTAAAGGCCGGTGCTGTTCCACGACATTTCCTGGTGCCTCTCAAGTGTGTAAGACTCAAGTGTGTGCCTCTCAAGACGTGTGTGTCCACAGAAGTGGGGACCCTGTAAGGACTCTGAATGCCGTAGTTTAACAATGAGGGCCCCCTTGAAAACGGTGCTTGTCGGCATGCTTCTCTCTGTGGATGCCAGCTTGTCAGCACTCCGAGGACCGTGAACCAGCCGTGTGACCTGTTTGACCCACATCGAAAGAGAGCTGGGAAGTCACAGCTCTGGGGACCCCACTCTCCTGCGGGATTGCTGATGGATGGACTTGGGTGTTGGAGTCAAACGCCTTGCCCAGCAGGCGTGTAAAGAGCGACCTTGTTAGTTGCAACAGTGAAACCCTGGAGTAAAGGCCAACGGGAGGAAAGGAGAATCGCCTCCTGGGGGACCTGGGAAGTGGTGTGTTTTAGGCGAGGGAAATAGAGCACAGAGAATGAGGGCGGGAAGCACGGGCTCGAGTGGGGGCCTGGCAGAGCCCCGAGGCTTGGGTCTGGGACCAGCTCCCCGTGTGCGTCCCCCGTTGCAAGGAGGCAGGACCTCACGCTCTGCCCGACGCTGTGGGCACCCTCATGGGCATGACTGCAGGCTCCTCTGCCACGACGCGTGCTCTGCTCAGGGTGGGCTCTGGGGTCTTCACTCGGGGCAGCGGGTCCAGAACCGGCCCCTCCCCAGCCTCAGACCAGGGGGGCAGGGAGCAGAGCCCCCAACACACCCTCGATCACACGCTGCCCACTGGCTGCCCACATGCCCCCTGGATGGCGTGCCCCCTCCCCTGAAACCTCCTGGGGGGGGTTCCAGGATGACCCTTCGGGGTTCTGGCGGGTCTGGAGGATGTGGGAGGAGAGAGCAAGGCTCCTCCCTGGAAGCCACGGCGGGGATGGCTCGCGGGGCCGGGTCTCATGGCCCGTCTCTGCGTGGGGGGGCTGCGGCACTGAGTCCAGGCTGGGAGAAAGGAGGCCAACGCGGCCGGCTCCGGGCGCGCCCTCCTGGCGTCTGCTTCGGGAGTGCCGCTGCTCCCCGGGGTGCTTCCTGGTGAGCGCTGGATGAGGAACGCCCGTTGCGGGCACTTACCTGGGGGCGAGGCCGGCGGGCTTGGTTCCCGGTGTCGGTTCCAGTCCTTCCCCTGGCTTTGCGGATTTCTCTCGGTTCATTTGCTGCAGGATTGAGTTTAACTCACTAATCACGTTCGCCTTTGGGCCTGAGAGAATCGGGCTTTTGACCTCCGAGACGTCCCCCCACAGCCTGGAGGTCCTTGGCTGGATGACCTTCGTGGGGCCAGGCTGGGCCCCGCCAGGTGGCGGCGGAGGTGCGGGTGGGGGGATCACGAAGCTGTCCACGTCCTCTTCCAGCAGCGCGTCGTGGTAGAGGGTGTTGCCTTTGTGGACTATGGGTTTCATTTTTGGCTTGGGAGGTACTGGGGGTTTGTCAACCATAAAGGCTTGCCCGTCTGCATAGACTGTGCAGGTGTCTGCATTCTCCCCGCCCTCAGAGGACAAGGTGGAGATGCTGGACACCGTGGAAATGGTGCTGGTCGTCTCGAGGTGGTGGTCGCTGCTGCTCCGGCTGTCCACCTCCTCGATCCCAGAGTCCGTGACGGCATCAAAGCTTTCGGGCGGCGGCAGGAATGAGGCGGGCAGACAGTTTGAGAGACCAGCCGGCTTCTTACTGTCTGCGGAGTTGGTTGGCTGGCTGGAGTTCAAGGAAGGGGACTGGGAGGTGTCATTTTTTTTCTGCTTGACCAGGTCTGAGAGAGCAGGGACAGAAGCAACCCGGTCATCGGGGATATCAAAACTATTGGCAAATTCCAGGGGAGGAGGCAATGGCTCTGTGAAAATAAAATCCTCGTCCAGGTCCACGGACGCCAGAGGCGGGGGAGGGATGCGGAACGGCAGGATCACCGCCTCCTCCATGGAGCCCGCCGCCACGATGGTCCTGCCGGGCGCGGTGGCGGGGGCGGCCGCGGGCTTGGGGCCTGCGGCGGTCGGGAAAGCACCTTCAGTTTCGGGGGCGCCTTCGGGCGCCTCGGATGGCGGATGGTCTGGCTGCGTTTCCAGGTCGGCTTTCTCGTCCTCTTCCTGCAAGAAGTCCTCCGGCCTGGCTGCGTCCACCGTGTGGACCATCAGCAGCCCGGCTGACTTCTGCTGGGACGCGTCCACGATACTGACGAGCACGCCCTTCTTGTCGTCCCTGTGCTCCTTGCCCGGGTCGGCCTCGTACTTGTTCTCCGTCTCCTGCCGCCGCAGGGGCCCCCGCCCGCTCTGCCTGCCAACCGGAGGGAAGCCTGCTTCCCCGCTGGGCCGCATTTTGGTGTCAATGTAGAGAGGCTTGTTGAGGTCGGCCTTGGGGGCCTCCCCTTTGGGGCCCTGCTGGGACTCCTTCAGGGCCCGGTCCCTCGCCGACAGCGCCAGGGCGAGCGGTGAGCTGGGGTCCAGCAGCCGCCCGGTGAGTGGATGCACGTAGTTCTCGGGGCCAGCGACGTTGCCACTCCGGGGAGGTGCTGCGGGGCTGCCCTCCGGCGCCTTGGCTTGGCCCGGAGCGTTCGGCAGCCTGCCAGCCTCACCCTGAGCTCCGGCCTCGCCCGCACCCACAAAGTGGTTCTCAGGCTCCCGGGGCGCCGGTGACGACAGCGGCTCCGTGCCGTCCTCCTCGCCGAAGCCGCCCTCCTCGGGGAACTTGGAGGGGCGTGCCCGGGGGGCGGGCGGCCCGAGGCCCACGTCCTCGTCCCCCAGGTCCGTGGACAGGAAGGCCGGGGAGTTCCTCCGGGCCTCCAGCCGCTTCTCGCGGTCGCGGACGGCCCCGGCGATGGCGGCGGCGAAGGGGCTGCTGGCGGCCAGGCTGTCGTCCGGCCGCAGCTGGCCGGGCTGCTCCGAGGCCTGCGGGTCGGCCTCCACGCTGCTGCCCTGGCTGCTCTTGCCGCTGCTGCTGGTGGAGGGCTCCTTGACGATGATGGTGGGGATGGGGATGGAGCATGTCTTCTCGGGGCTGTCCTCCACGTTGGACTGCTTCACCAGCATACCCTTCCGCCGGGCGGGCTTGGCCGGCACGTACACGGCCTTGCTGGCGATCTTCCCCACCTCGGAGTAGGGGTTTTCGGGCATCTGGCCCCTCTTGCCGCGGAAGTTGGCCTGGGGGCCGGCGCCGCGACTGTAGAGGTCCTCGGAGTCCAGGGAGTAACGGTCGGCCTCCCGCCTGTGGTAGAGCCCCTTCTCCCGCACCATGGTGGCCACCGTGTCGGAGCGGGCGGCCGGGGACACCTTGGCGGCAGGGTTCTGGTTGAACGCGGGCTTGATCGTCCCGTAGACTCGCGGAGTCGGGGACTTAGGGCAGTTGTAGGCGGTGGGGGAGGGGGGAGGTGGAGACGGGGGCACCGACTGTGGCGGGGGCGGGATGTCCTCGGAGGTGTCCGGCATGGACAGGCTTCTGGTGAACTTGAGCATCGGCGGGGCCAGAAACTGCCGCTCCTCCTCCGTTATCCCTACAAGCAGAAGACGGGTTTAGATTTACATCACGGCGAGGACAGACAGCCCCACGATGCTCTGAGGGCGGTGTGACACGCTAAGTCTCCTCCAAACTCACAAGGAATCACGACGTACACTTGTTCACGGGATACAGCACACAAGCCACAATGTCGAGAGGTCACGTGGCCCATTCCGAGCCAGACACAGGACAGGCACTGGGAGGCCCAGAGTGCGTGCTGTTGAGTCCTGTCTGCGGGGTGTTCTGTCTGCCTCCCTGGGGCCGTCCGCAACTTGGGAGAAGCGGCTGGAGGCCAGGAGGAATGCCTCGGCCTTCCTGTCCATGGACCTGGGGGATGAGGATGTGGGCATGGGGGCTGCAGGGCAGCGGTGTGATCCGGGGCGGTGAGGGTGTCCCACTCCTTGGGACTGCAGGTATGTGTGGGGTGGGGGGGGGGCGGTAGGACGGGGCAGCTGGGATCAGGGGGCTTCTATTCCTCAGACCTGGCCAGGGTGCCCGGGGAGGCGCTCTGGGGTCTGGGACCGAGGCTGTGAAGCTGCCCATTGGAAGTGAGAGCAAAGGGCACACCAGCTGCTTCACCGGCTGAGGGAGGCAGAAGGGGCCGAGGTCCCTGGGGTGGCCTTGTCCGCTCGACAGGGGCCCGTTTTGTTGCCTGACTTATCTGAGCACCCCCAAGGGTCCCGGAGCTCCTGGGCCCCGAGGAGCATGGCTGGTCAGCCCTGACCCTCTAACCAGGACCCCAGGAGTAGCATCCCGAGTGAACGCAGCCCCTCTGTGTCCTGAAACCCTCTGGGCTGGGCTGATGGGCCTGGCGGTTCACCATGGTCCCCACTCATCACGGTCCGACTACATGACTGGGGGTCCGTCATGAGGTTCCCACTCACGACTGGGTCGAATGAAGCCTGTGGGGCTGGGTGAGAGGGTCCTGGGACCCGTGGGCGGGATGGCCATGTTGGGGCCCAGAGCTCTGGTGTGCCCTTTAGGCGGGATCCCATGTTCTTTCCGACAGTTCGATATATAAAAAGCATCACCAGGACGCACTCTGGACCCGGGAAGCAGAACACAGATGTGGAGAGGGGTACACGGATCCCGATGGGGGGGCCATGCAGGATTTTCAAAGCGGGAATGGAATGGAGAACTTCAAGAAGCTCCCAGGACAGACTCCGGTAGCTTATCCCAAAGGAAACTTCTGCTCAATAAGGGTATTCCAAACCTCACACGGCTCTTGGGAGGGCATCCTGGCGGGCAGGGACGTGGCCCGTGGCCCTGTGTGCCTCCCAAGGAGTGATTTACGAATACACCTTATGGAGGGAACCGTTACATTCACGCTACAGACTCCAAACTGTAAGGCTCACTCACCTGATAGAAAGATTCTGCTGTCTGACAGGAGGAAATCGATTGTTATTGACCAGTTTGAGAGCCGGGGCAGGAGGTGGCATGTGCGCCGCCCTGCGGGGCCCCGAGCTCCTCGGGGTGGGGGGCCCTGAGGACCCGCAGACGCCACCCCCGCCGTCCCTCATCACTCAGGTCCTGCCTGCCTCGGCCCCCCTCAAACTAGCCACAGCGCCGCTGGCCGCAGCCCCCGGTGCTGGACACGCCCCGTGTCTGCAGGTGGCCGGAGGGCCTCTGGGAATTCACGCGGCAGGGCAGGGCTGGACTGTCACACACAGAGGCTGGGGTTAGGGGGTTGAGTTGGCCTCGCTCGGAACCGAGTCGGTAGGAAGCATGTGACGTCAACGAGGTGGCATCAGTCCCCTCCCCCACAGTGCTGTCCCCCAGGGAGCGAGAAACCGGCCCGGCCACCCCAAGCTGTGTGTCCATTGAGTGCACCCCAGAATGCGGCCGTGGCCATTCGCGGGGGTGTGGGCCCACCCTGCCAGTGGGGTAGGGGTGAGGGGATCCCAGAACCTCGCCTGCCTACCGCCACGTCCCGTCTGGACTGTGGACCCTCCCCCTGCTGCTATCATCATAGATACTTGGCTTGTGAGGTCGGAAGTCATCTTGGATTTGAACTCCAGAGGATAGGGAAGTTTCAGAGGGTCAGGGGCTCCCCAGGGTGAGGCTCGGGGCCTGCCCTCCAGTGGGCAGGCATGGGGTCAGCGAGGGGCCCCGCCGAGGGCCCAGGGCCACCTCTGTGGGCTTGGCCGTGCTGCTTACCTATTGACTTCTGCCTTCGCATCGTACCTCGAGGGAGGCCCAGGAACGGGCCCTTCGGGCTTCCGGGGACGGTGGGCGTCATCACGGCGATGCCCTGGCGTTCGTACACAGACTGTAAACCAGAGAGCCGAGTGAGATGTGGCTGACCAGCCTAGTCCGTGGCTGGCAGACATGGAGCGATGGCCTTGGAGCCCTGCCACCTGGCTTCCCCCAGCTGTCCTGGGAGCACCTGCGCATCCAGGACCCAGAAAGGGGCCTCCCTTGCCCTCAGAACCCTGGTGGGCCCTGCCCGGTGGAGCCAAGGTCTGCCTGACGTCGACTAAGCATGAGCAGGGCCAAGACGCGTGTCCTGGAGGAAAGAGCATCCGGTGCTGGGTGGTGGGCATTGGACCCCGGCCACATCCGCCTCCGAGGGCAGCAGACGGCAGCAGCCGTGGTGGAGGGCCCGCAGAGCACAGTGCAGAGCGTGTGAGCATGTGGGACCCGCGGAAGCCTTCTCCCCCGGCCCGGGAGGAGCCCGGCACGCCCTTCCTTTGTGCGGGGAGTAGATCCCCTGGCCAGCCCCCACCCCGCCTGCCACTTCTGGACTGCAAAGCCGAGGTTGCTGGCCAGCCCCTACCTGGAGGCATTGGAGGGCGACCTAGGGCACAGATGGATTAGAGCCCAAAGGACACCTGGGCGCGAGCTTTAAGGGGTCTGCTCCTCTGAGACCCTGCCTCACCGGGCTCTGAGCCTCTGCCCTGCCAGCCCTGCTCTATTGCTGGGTGCTGGGCTTGGAGTCTCTGGGACAGGGTGGGTGTGGGGCTACCATGAAGGGTAGTCGCCCCCGGAGTGCCTGAGATGGGGGGCAGCGTGAACACCCCGTTACCGTTAACGTATATCACAGAAAACCAGCACATCAAATTAACGGCGCTCGTGGGTGTTACTAAGAAAGGTGACAGAAAGTGCAAGTGTACGCCGCTCAGTCGTGTCCGACTGTCTGCGACCCCATAGACTGTAGCCCACCAGCCTCCTCTCTCCATGAGATTCTCCAGGCAAGAATACTGGAGTGGGTGGCCATGCCCTCCTCCAGGGAATTTTCCCAACCCAGGGATCGAACCCAGGTCTCCATTATCACAGGCAGACTCTTTGCCATCTGAGGTGTGCCTGTTAGGCATTATTAAGAAAAGGCAAGGTTAAACAGAGTGAGTCAGTCTTAAGCGGAGTCAGAGAAAATACTTAAGTGTCACGGACAGTGCTCAGCTCTGGCCACAGGCTCAAAGCTGGGGGTGCAGAGGGCCGTGTCTGGGACCTGAGAGGAGCAGCCTGCTGGGCTCAGCTGGTGGCCTGTGGTCTCTGCCACGGCCCAGGCAGGACTCGGCCCCTGGGACCCATGGGGGCCTGAGACCTCGGAGAGGCAGGGTCCCCCGTGTGTGCTAGGACTCAGCTTGCCACGAGGGTGCGGTTGGGCTTCTTCCACCTGGAGGCTTGCTTTGCTCCCAGTGTCCCGTGGGAGGACCCTCAGTGCCAAGGGACGGGTCCATGGTGAGTGCAGTCCTCTGCTACTGGTCTGCCCTGGACTGGGGTGCCCGCCTGGTGCGCTCAGATCAGGGCTCCAGGTGTGGAGGCTGGGGAGGGTGACCCGGCACCGCGCGGTCTGCCCACAACCACCTGCGGCCCCTCCCCGGCCCCGCCACTCACGTTCATGTCCGAGACGGAGGGGAAGCACCGGCTGGTGGGCCGCTGCTTGATGGTGGCCACCCTGGACTCCAACGCCACACTCTCGGCAGCCCGGGATGGCCTGGAGGCTGGGACGATCTCCTCGGGTTTATCTGCAACAGGAACAGGACCGTCAGGATGGGCATGAGTGACTGAGGCCCCAAAGCACAATGGGGCAGGGGGCTGTTAGCAAAGTGCCCACGTGCCTTTTGCGTTTGAAGAAAGCTTTTCTCGTGCAAGTGGTATGGAGCACGCATGCCTCAGCCACAAGCATGGACACCGACAGAACCTGGCACTCCGTCCCGCATGTGGACCGGAGGGAGAGGAGCCCCTCCCAACAGCAACGCAGCCCTCAAGGCCCTGGGACTTGAAGGTATTGCTTTGTTCATACTCGCGCTGTTCATTCCAGGAGGTGGGAGCTAGGTCAACGTTGTGAATTTCTTTCTAAGAGCTCAGAGGCGTGGCTCCTCTCTAAACGCAGTTGCTAGGGTCTCAGGACCCAGCACCCAAGGATGGAGGTGACTGGGCAGTGTGGGTGTAGGCAGGGGTGGGGCTGGGGAGCGGAGACAGCTCCCCAACTCAGGAGCCAGTGGAAGTCTGGGCTTTGCTGAGTGTGTGTGGGGTCCCCCTCCCCCCAGAAGGTGGACCTTCTCAGTGGCTTGTGAATAAGCAAGTTAAAGATCAGTTATTAGTGATGTTTACAGCTTAAGAAATTATTTGAAAATGTAAATTTAAACGTTTTTTTTGGGGGGGGGACCCGGCAACTGCACTCAGGCACCAGCGTCTGGAAGGGGACCCTGGTTTGCTCAGACGGAGGCGCCCCTGGGGAGCAGGAAGCTAGTGTGAGGAGGGCCTGGTGGGACCCCGTGAGGCACTGCACTCCCCTCGCAGCCCCAGAGCGTTCTGTCCATGGCCTGAGGTCTTCTCTGAACTGAACCCAAGCCCCTTCTGGGGTCCTGTGACGCCCCACGAAGCTCGTGCCATCAGAAAGGCCCAGGCTTCTGGGGTCTTGGCAGACCCCAAGCTGCGAGGGCAGCGTTGAGAGTCACAGGACTGGCACCCTGGTGCCTGGTTTAAGCTGCTGCAGCAGCTGCCTTTAGCAGAGGCCGTCCAGGAGGAGCTCGGCCCCTGGAAGAGTTGCCCCAGACCCCCAGTAAGAAGCGCCCGCGGGGGCCAGCCCACCACCAACAGGCAGGATGCTGGCTTCTTGGGACCACATCCTGGACCAGGGCCAGGGCCCCACAGTGCCAGCGCACCTGGCCCGCAAAGGCAGAGGGGTTCAGGCGGTGGCAGCATGAGGGGACCCCCACCGATCCTGCTTGCCCTGGGACCCGCAGCTCTCCCAGCCTTTCCCCCATGGCTGTGTGGGACATAGTAAGTGTCCGCCCTTTGGGAGTCGGTTGGAAGCACCCGTGTCCGGTGGGGAACCCCCAGCCGCGGTCGCCGGGCTCTTGCCCGCCCGCGTTCCTGGGGCCGGGAGCCCTCTTGCCGCGCGGCCCTGCGCCCACCCCCGTCCCAGCAGTGCACCTCCTCCGCGAAGCCGGCGCCCTCGGGCCTGGGCCGGGGTTCTCTCCGGGTGGGGCCCTCACTGTTGCTGTGCTGTGCTCCCCCACCTCCTGCCCCTCCGGCTGTGGGACGCGGGGTCCTCGGGTGACCCCCTTGGCAGGCCTGTGATGACCGCAGGTCCCCCCGGCCCATCCCCGGAATCCAGGCCCCTCACGCTGGCTGCTGGCCTTGTTTCTGCTGGGGTGCAGCTCTTTCTCCAGGGATGGCAGGGGTCAGGGCTGGCTCCCGCACAGGGATGTCCATCCACGGGTCTGGTCATCTCCTTGGGCCCAGCCTTAGCTTCAGCCCATGCAGCTCAGGTACGCTGCCCTTCCCCCGGGGGAGGGGATGCCCCCGTTAGGGCAAGGCCAAGTGGCTGCAGCCTGCAAGGCCTCCCATGGGGGCTCCAGAGCAGGACGGAGCTCCTGACGTAGTCAGAGTTACACAGCTGGGTCTTTGAGACCTCCTGTCCCTAGCGGGACCCCGCAAATCCATGTCTGGGGTTTGCCCAGCTCACAGGGCCGGTCCACCCCACTGAGCAGGCTGGCACTCGAGCCAGGATCCTCATAGGCCCGGACCAAGCCGGAGGACACTGTGGTCTTGGGGTCCCAGGCGTGTGGCAGGCACTCCCAAAAGCCCTCAACGGTGGGTGTGTGCAGGGGAGGCAAAGGCGACCCTGGTGGGACTTCGGGGCACCTTCATGCCACTTCTCATCTTAACAAGGCCCGGACTGTCCTGATCCTGCAGACCGAACAGCTGAGGAGCAGACGCCTTTCGTGCTGCTGGAACTCCAGGACCGGGGGGAGCTCGCCAAGCCCTGGCCGAGAGAGGAAATCCGGGCTTGCCGGCGGCACTGCCGGCCTGATCAGGCTGACTGAGACGCCAGCATCGTGCTCACCACACCACGTCCGGATGGGCGGTTTGGGGGTGCATTTGGGGGCGTATCCCTGGATCCACAGTGGCCCCGAAGCGGACAGTCCCGGCCTTTGTGTAAACCTTTGCCCTCTGGTCTCCACATACCCTACGCATTCTTTGGAGCTGGGACACACGAGAGCACCTTGTTCTGCGGGGGTTGTGTTGGGGGCTGTCATTGTTTCTCAGTGGGGGTGGGTTAGTGCGGTTTCTTCAGTTCAGACGCAGAGGGCAGCCCTGGGGCACGCCCCCCACCCCGGGGCCTTGTCTCAAGCCGGCGCGGCCCCCGCGGTACAGGCCTTCTTCACTGGCACACGAAGGCTTTTCAGGAACGCTGCGAGACCGGGTTTTTGTTCCTGCTTCTAGGCTCACGAGGATTATTCTGCTTCGTTTACACAAGCCTGGGATTGGGTCTCTGTCGGTGCTGAGATTAGTGAGTCCAGCCCTGAGGCCTTACAGTGAAGCACTCCGAGGCCGAAGGCCACCCTGACGACAAGGCTGGAAAAATGTCAAGTCTTCAGAAACAAGCTAGGAATAAGCTGATGGAAAAACCCCGGAAGTGACCCTGTATTTTAACTTTCTAAGCAAACATACGGCGTGGTGCCCACTGTCCACAGGCTGCACATTCCTGGGCGGGGGGTGGATGTCAAGCATGGAGGGGGCAGGCCGCAGGCCCCCGTCTCTCTTGGGGACCAGAGCATGAGTGGGGTCCTCCTGCCTGACTCCGGAGCCCGTAGGCGTGAGCACTGCCCCAAGCACAGGTCGAGTCACCCGCGCGCCCGAGGCCTCCTGCTGGGGAAGCCCCAGGTTGTTCAGCAGACGTCACTGGCACGGTCTGCAGGAGGGAGGCGTCGAATCGAGGGGTGGAATGACCCCCCCAAGCTGGGGCAAGGAGGGGACACCGAGGCCAGGCTGACACCGTGCACCGGAGGCCGAGTCTCCCCCGGGGGAAACGGGGCGCCTACCCTCCGCAGACCACCCCATCCTTGGACCCCCATCTGTCCGGGGCCACATTCTGGGCTGGATCCAGCACCCCCGCTCCTCAGAACTATTGGGAGAGCGACCCCCGCTGCTCCAGAAACGCCTGGCACGGCTGAGATTCGGACTCCCAGATCCTACGGTGATTCGGGCGGTCGCTTCACGAAATGTGTCCTACTCTTGGGGACGTCCCGGAAGCCTGTCCCTCCTTGTGAGCTTGAACAGGGGGTCCTGCCGGCCCCCTGGGGGCTGCCAGCCTCTCCATGTCTCGGGTGAGAAGGCACCCACAGGGTCTCCTCCACGACACGGTGCCCAAGGAAGCTAAGCGCTGACAGCGCCAGATGGCACAGACCAGCCGCTCCTGGGGAGGCGGCAGCTGTCGGCCAGCCGCCCATCTCTTTAATCTTCCCAGGGGAGGATGTGTGGGAGTGCCGGGGGTGGGGCGGGGTGCCCTGGCCCCCGCAGGCCCAGAGGCAGCGGTGAAGCTGGGCCCTCTCCTCTGGCCCGGCTTCTGCTTGGAGCTGCCCCGGCCCAGTGTGGTCCTCACGGTGGTCCTGGCTCCCCCCCAGCGACCATGCAGACAACCTCTGGGGACGAAGCAGGTGCTCGGGAGATTCCTCGGTGACTAGGCGGGGCATCTAAGCTCAAACTCAAATTCGCTTTCAACTCTCTCCACTGGGCAGAGGAAGGTGGGCCCCTCTCCAGGAGTCCTGCCTGTCCTCTGTGTGACTGCCCCGGCCCAGGCGGGCCATGCGGGCCACATGTCTATACTTGTCCTCTTGTTGCAGTCCAGGCTGTTTGGCCACTGGGGGCCCTGGGGTGGGCGGGGCAGGCCGCACGTGCCCCCCAGTCTGGGCCAGCCCTAGTCTGAGCTGCTCCTCCTGGCAGCAGCCTTCCCTGCCAGCCCGATGATGGCCATGGGGCTCCCGCAGCCCACGTGCGGGGCCTCTTCTGGAAGGCGCAGTGGGCAGAAACAGCGGTTCTCAGAGGGTAAGGTGAGCCCAGGGAACTTCCTGTGCCCTGGGCATCTGCCCTACGGTCAAGAGGGTGATAGAGCCTGGAAAGCCCACTGGGAGTCTCCGAGCAGGGGGTGGGGGGTGGGGCGGAGGCCCAGGACTGCTGCCGAGAGAGGCTGTTGGGGTCAGCCTGCCTTGGGAGACTGTGGGTGAGAGAGGTGCGTCCTGGTGCTCCTGGACCCGAGACCCCAGGTGTGGTCCCTCCGGACTCCAAGGACCAACCCCTGCCCCCACCGTCTTGGTGTCATGTCTTGGTGGCAGTGTCTGGGCCTGCGAGAGGGTCCCTTCCTTCCTCTGCACTGGCAAGTCTCCAGCGACCAGGTCAGAAACACCTGGCCTGTGGGGACTGATGGCAAGGGGCACGTCCAGGGGGGCCTGGCTGCTGGGGGCGGGAGGGGCTGCTCACAGAGCGGAGGCTGGGTCCTCTGCACCACTGCCAGCCGTGGGCAGGGATCGGTGTGGCCTGGCAGTGCCCCTCTCCTCCAGTTCCAGAGTAGCCTTCCTGCCTGTGGAGAGTGAGCTCCCTGGAAAGCAGGTGTTTTCTGGGCATTAAGGGGCAGCGGTCCCTGCCCACGGCAAAGGGCAGTCAGTGATCCATTTGCCAAGGGTCCTGCTAGCCCGCACCCGGACCACCAGCCTGCAGGAAGGCCTCCCAGTCCCAACCCAGGCAGGCCCCGCTGGACGACGGGGGACACGTTGATGACATGGACACGACTCGGGGAGACGCAGACACGCTGGGCGACCACAGACGGGAGAGGCGGGGCAGACGACACACTGAGACGGGACGCGTCCCGGACTGGGCCTCCCCCAGAGGACCCCGAGCAGGGAGAAGACAGTACAGGCAGTACAGGTCTCGACACACTCTGGACATCGAGTGAGGGCCACGGGGTGGTGGTGGGGCTTGCCCCTTACCCTTCTTCTTCCGGACGGAGGCTTGCAAACAGAAAGGGGAGTGTGAGTCCCAGGGCGGCGGGGGTGGGGGCAGCGATTCCCGGGGCCCAGGTCGGGCTCCCTCGCTGAGGGCCTGACGACCGCCCACCCGACCATGGGGGCCTGTGGTCCGAGGCAGATGCAGGCGAGTGAGGGGGCATGGTCCACTCTCCTGGGACCTGGGGGCCTGACCTGTCTGCGAAGGACAAGGGGATCTCCTCTCACAGCTCTTGGCCACCCTCCCCCCCCGGCCGCAGTGGGCGTCAGACGCTGACAGCTCTCAGGAAGGACCCTCAGCCCTGGGCTGACACAGCTGGAGCCCCCTGAGAGGCGACCTGCCTGTGGGTCCTCCTGGGGGAGTCCTCGTGGCAAATGCCACCCGACTTTAGGGAAGCTCACGTGGACAGTCACACTGCTGTCCCTCTAGGGGGGATGGGCCAGGCCTGGGGTGCAGGGGGTAGTTTCTGGAGAGTCTTGTTTGGACAGACAAGGTGTGGTCCAGAAGGGGCTGGAGGAAGGGGGCTCTGGTGGGGCTGGAAGGCCCCACGGCAGGGCTGCTGGTTTCTAGAACACCTAGGCCTTCAACCCAGCTGCAGGTCTAGCCCCAGGATGTGGCGATGGGCAAGGGGTGCTCACAGGGGCCGGCCTGGGCCCCAGGAGACCCTGACAGAGGAGCCGCAAAGGGGGAGAGGAGCCGCTGTGTCCTTCTGCATGAAAGGGCGGAAGGGTTTCCCCTTTAAGGGTGGGGGCCAGTCGGAGCCCCCGGAGACTCCCAGACCAGCGAGGGTGCTCAGACCTCGCCCCTGGGACGGGCTGGGCCTGCAGGGGCGGGCTCCTGGGCTCAGGGCTGGTTTAGTCCTCCTGGAACCTGCCCCGTGCCAAGTCACAGATGCTACCCTTCTTCCCTGCCCGCTGAGCCCTCTCAACCAAGTGAGCCTTCAGCCCCTGGCTGCTCCTGCGTGGTCAGAGCAGCCTCCTCGGGGACGTGTCCATGGGCCGTGGTGTCTGACCCGGGGGGGGGTCCCTGACCCTCCAGGATGGCAGCTCGCCAGCACCAGGTGCCACCCCCGTCATGAGCCACGCAGCTGCTAGGCCCAGGGCCCATGTGGCTCTGCACGCCCTCCCCAGGCCACGCCCCGGGGCCCAGCGGACACAGCCCTCAGTCCCTTCTGGTCCTCTCGAGAAGGCCCCAGCAAGCCCCGTCCCCTGGCCTGCAGCCCGCCAGCCCACTGCTGTCTGCACCCGCCCCTGGGGCCACGGCCTTCTGGATTGAGCCACGTGCGAGAGGAAAGATCTCGCGGGCACCCTAGACCGCAGGGGTCTGCTTACCTTTATCCACTAGTGAGAGGCCCAAAAATTCAAAACAAAACAATGTTAGACGAACCAAGAGAGAGGAGGCCCAATGGCGAAGCTCCCCCGAGCCCAGGAGGGACGCAGGGGGCCAGCGCGGGAGACCGCGCTCAGGGAGGCTTCCGGACATCCTCCCGGGTGCTGGGGCCGGGAGGGGGGCAAGCGGGCAAGCGGGGGGGCCATGCACAGGCTGGGGCTCTGCGAGGCCAGCCCGTGGGCACACCAGGCGCTGGGCCGGGGCAGGCGGGAGCCGGCACTTACCGAGCTCCTCCAGCTCCGAGGTCATGGACTTGGAGCGCAGGGTGAGGGCCGTGGTCGGAGCTCGCTTTGGAGGCGGAGGAGCTGGGGGGGCAGGCGGGAGAGACGGAGGTGAGAGCCTGGCCCCAGGATGCTGCCCTCGCTCGCCCTTCCAGAAGGGTCAGGAGGGCCCTGACGTGCTGGGACAGGGCCCTGGGGCGGCGAGCCGGCGGGAGTCAGAGGAAATGCTGGAAGTTCTCACACGCGCCTCCAGCCTCCTAAGGGGGTGCTCTGGCCTGCTCCTGGCCGCCCTCTGTAGGCCTCCCTCAGGCCCGTGTCCCCCAGCTGTGACTGCCCTTGGGGAGGCGGGGTGGGCCCTCTGCCTTCCCCGGGCCCAGGCTGTGAGCTGCTACAGTGGCCGATGCAAGTGTTTGGAGTGGGAGCCCCAGGCCCCCGTCCGTCTGCTGAGCACAGCCGAGCCTGAGGCCGGGGCGGCCCTTACCTCCTAAGCACCTTTCCTACTGGTTTCCTGCTCTCAGTGGGGCACTGGGAGCCCCACGGAGGGCGAGTGATGGGGCCCATGAGGCAGGAGGCAGGAAGACGGCCCCCCGCCCCGCTCCCCGAGTCCCTTGGGCAGGCTGGGGGGCGGGGGCGGGGGCGGGCACCTTTCTTCCGGGCGGTGTCATCCGGGTCCAGACTCCTGGTCACCGTGACCACCTTGAGGACCAGGTGGTTCCCTCCCTGGCGGATCATGGTCACGACCTGCCGGTGGCCGACCTTGACGACGTTCTCGTTGTTCACCTGCGAGGAGAGGAGGCGGGCGGTGAGTGCTGGGGAGCACGGCGCCCGGCGGAGGGGTCGCACACGGGCGGGCCCCGTGGGAGCAAGGGGGGTCCTTGGGGAGACTGGGAGGCCGAGGCCGGGCTTCCAGCCGGGTGCTGGCCAGGGCTGCTTCCCAGGAATGAACGTCCCTGCAGCTGCTGGGGGACAAGACTAACTCCTGGGTGGCCTGAACCTCGGAGGCGTCCACCCGGGCAGCCCCAGGAGCAGCTGCTGGGCAGCCAGCTTTGTGCCGAAGCCCAGCACAGGCTCCCTGCGTGGCAGGCCTTCCACTTGCATGGTTAGGAGGGAACGGGACACTTAGCTGCCTCGTCCCTTGCCCGGACACCCCCATTCCCTCTGGGCACTCCCTCCTTCCTCCTCTCTGGTCCAGAGGCCAGAAAAGACAGGAAGCTTGGCTGGGGAGGCGCTAAGGCTGATGGCTCACTCTGTTACTCGGAGGGACAGCCGCTCCTGGGACCCTGACTCAAGGGTCACCAGGACCACCTCGGCCAACACGCCGTCCATCAGAGCCCCTTCGGCCAGGAGCTCCTGGTGCCGTCACAGCCTGTTCATGTCCTCTGACCCCCATCCATCCCTACTGGGACAGCGTTTGTGGCATGAAGGCACACAGGACCCCAGCGACGTCCGGTGGGCCGGTAAGGCCTGAGCCCCCCGCCCTCCACCTCTCCCGAGTCGACCGCCCTCCACCTCTCCCAAGCCCACCACTGACAGGAAGGCGGGCCCAGCTCAGAGAGGGGGGCCGAGCTGCCCCTGAGCTACCTCCCCTGATCGCCAGGGCTCCACGGCTCCAGCCCGGCCCCCTCCCTCACACCCCCGGCACCGACATGCCACCCAGGTGGGCTCTGTCCCCTGCTACCCCCTCCCCCACAGCTCCTGGTGTGAGCAATGGGCATGGAGGGTGAAGCCTGTGACCACTCTGAGCACTGCCCAGGTGATCGAGGAATAAGAAGCACCCAACACCCCGCGCCCCCTGCGACTGCCTGGCCCCGTTTTGCTCTACTTCTCGGCCTGCTGTGGATTCCTTAAACGCGGTCAGTGCAGCGGGGCCATAGGTTCACCAGCGTGGTGCGTCTTTACAGGTGCAACAGACACCCTAGGTGTCTCTACCGTCTGAGCCGCCATGGAATCTGCAAAAACACACTGGATGGGCTTAATAGCAGAATGGATATGACAGAGAAAAGCATGACCTTCAAGACAGAAATAGAACTTATCCAATATGAAGAGAGAGGAGATTTTCAAAAGTGAACACAGTGTTAAGGACTTGTGGGACACCATAAGCAGACCCAAGATGATGAGAATCAGAGGCCCAGAAGGGGAGAAGTCACGAGTCCTAGGAGAGGGAGAAAGAGAAAAAAAACGACGGCTTAACAGTTCCCCAACTGGGTGAAGGACATTAATACAGATTCAAGAAGCCCAGTGATTCCCAAAAAGGATAAATATAAAGAAAAGTCAGGCCTAGGCACGTTATAGTCAATCCGCTAAAAGCTAAAGATAACACGAAATCTTATTAAAGCAGGCAGAGGAAGGCACATTGCTCACACAGGAACTGTGCGGACCTCACATCGGAAACTAGAGACAAGAAGAGCCTGGAACAGCATTTTAAACCTGTAAAAAAATAACTGTCAGCCTAGAACTCTGTAACCACTTGGAAATACAAAGAACAGGGGCGAAATAAAGACCGTTGTAAATAAATGATAAGTTATTGCCAGAGAAGTTGTTGCCAGCAGGCGTGCACTACAAACAAAGGCAAGGGAAGTTCTCGAAGCTGGAGGGAAAGGACAATGAATCTTCAGAAGGCATGAAGATACCAGAAATGGTCAGTGCAGCTCAGTCGTGTCCGACTCTCTGCGACCCCATCAACCGCAGCACGCCAGGCCTCCCTGTCCATCACCATCTCCCGGAGTTCACTCAGACTCACGTCCATCGAGTCCGTGATGCCATCCAGCCATCTCATCCTGGGTCGTCCCCTTCTCCTCCTGCCCCCAATCTCTCCCAGCATCAGAGTCTTTTCCAATGAGTCAACTCTTCGCATGAGGTGTCCAAAGTACTGGAGCTTCAGCTTTAGCATCATTCCTTCCAAAGAAATCCCAGGGCTGATCTCCTTCAGAATGGACTGGTTGGATCTCCTTGGGAGAGTGAAAAAGTTGGCTTAAAGCTCAACATTCAGAAAACGAAGATCATGGCATCTGGTCCCATCACTTCATGGGAAATAGATGGGGAAACAGGGGAAACAGTGTCAGACTTTATTCTTTTGGGCTCCAAAATCACTGCAGATGGTGACTGCAGCCATGAAATTAAAAGACACTTACTCCTTGGAAGAAAAGTTATGACCAACCTAGATAGGATATTCAAAAGCAGAGACATTACTTTGCCGACTAAGGTCCGTCTAGTCAAGGCTATGGTTTTTCCTGTGGTCATGTGTGGATGTGAGAGTTGGACTGTGAAGAAATGATAAATGCCTGGCAAAACAGGAAAGATGATTTTACCCTTATTAAACAGAGACGACTGTTTTAGGCAGAAACGATCCTGTTCTGTGGGGCTCCTAATGTGGGTAAATGTGCGTGGGACAGCTGCAGTGGGACTGAGGCAGATACACATATCAGGTTGTCAAGTTTGTATGCTTTGTGTGAAGTGTGCACCATGAATTCTGAGCGGATGGAAAAAGTTAAGGATGTACATTGCAATCCTGGAGCCACCACTGAAGAGAGTGGAAAGAGATAGAGCTAAAAGCAGATAAAACAGAGTTTTAAAAGTAGTCAAATAATCCAAAATAAAGCGGAGAAGAGAGGAGAGCTGAAGAGAAGCAGAAGGCAAGCCGGGATGCCTATGCGGAACAGCACCAGAAATTAATGTGATGAGACTCCAGGTAAAAAGCAGACATTGTTTTTTAAAAAAAAACACACACCATGAAAAAGAAGGGCCCAAATATGCTGTGGGCGCACTCAACACAAATTGAAAGGAAATAAATGGAAAAAAATTCCCATAGATGGAGTGGCTATGTTACTATCTCACAAAGTAGACTTCATCCACTTTGAAAAGTGTTTTGGCAACTCCTCAAAAAGTTAAACACAGAGCTTATGATACGATCCAGAAACTCCAGGCCTTGTATATGCCCAAGAGAACTGAAAACACAATCACACAAGTACCTGCACACAGAAGTTCATAACCGCACTATTCACAGCAGCCAAATGGGCTGGAGGAATGAGCCCCTCGGTGGGCAAGAGAGTCCTCTTTGGAGTGACACAGCATTCCCAAATTAGGCTGGCGATGATGGCTGCACAACTCTGAATATGCTAAAATCCACTGGACTGTGTAATTCAAGAGGTTGAAATTTTATGGTATGTAATTTATATATCAACAAAGCTGGGGAAAAAAACAGACTTAAGGAAGAAAGCATTTCCAGAAATAAAGACAGATAGTTCCTAATGATACAAGAGGTCATTCACAAGGAGGACGTAACAGGCATAAACGTTTATGCACCTAGTAACAGAGCCTCAGTGTGCTGCTGCTGCTGCTGCTGCTAAGTCACGTCAGTCGTGTCCGACTCTGTGCGACCCCGTAGACGGCAGCCCACCAGGCTCCTCCGTCCCTGGGATTCTCCAGGCAAGAACACTGGAGTGGGCTGCCATTGCTTTCTCCAATGCATGAAAGTGAAAAGTGAAAGTGAAGTCGCTCAGTCGTGTCCGACTCCTAGCGATGCCCTGGACCACAGCCTACCAAGCTCTTCCGTCCGTGGGATTTTCCAGGCAAGAGTACTGGAGTGGGTTGCCATTGCCCTCTCTGCTCAGTATAATGAAGCCCAATTTGACAGAATTAAAGAAACAGGCAGCTCTTCAAACATAGTAGGAAACTTTAATACCCTTTTCTCAAACTGATGAAACAGACAAAAACGGTTAAAAAGACTGCCCCCCACCCCCAGATAGAGAACCTTGGGAGATATTTTCTTGGTCCAGGTTTTCTGGACTTTGCTGATGTGCCTTGGTGGGAGTCTGTTTTCATCTCTCATATTGGGTACTCACAAATCCCTTTCCATCAAGAACTTGCACCCCTCCATTCTAGAACGTTTCCTTCAATTATTTCCCAAACATTTCTTTCATTTTCTCTTTGAGGTACCTTTATTTAGCACACACTGGACCTTCTAAATTATCTTTCCAACTTTCCACGTCATTCTCTTTCTGGAAGATTCTTTTTCAATTTATTTTTCAATCTATCAAAATGTTCATATCTGCTATAATATTTTTTAATTTCAAGAGCTCTTTTGTTCTCTGTTACTTTATAAAAGAGCATTTTGTTCTTAAAAGATGCAATATCTTTTATCTCACAGATCATATTAATAACGTCTTTTCATGATCTTATTCTCCTTGCATAATCTGTTTCCTCTTTTTCTTCCCTTCTCAATATATTTGTTTGGGGCTTTGTCTTTCACATTAATTGTCTTTCACATTTCACCAATGTCTGGTGCTCCTTGACAGGAAACTCATATTTAAGGGTACACCCACCCCCCACCCCGCCAAAGGCCTGACTTCTATCCTAGCCAGTTACTTTGTGAATACTGACAAACTGATCCTAAACTTTACATGAAAAGGCAAAAGACCCAAAATAGCTAATGCAGTACTGAAGAAGCACAAAGTCAGGTGCCTGACATTGCCTGACTTCAAGTCTTACTATAAAACTTCACCAATCAAGTACTGGTCAAAGAACAGACAAACAGATCCACGGAATAGAATAGAGAGCCCAGAAATAGACCCACACAAATGCAGTAACTGATCTTTGACAAAGGCGCAAAGGCAATTCAGTGGACAAAAGATTGTCTTTTCAACAATGGTGCTAGAACAATGGGACGCCCACATGCAAAAAAAGAAAAAAAAAATCTAGACACAGACCTTACCTTACCCCTTTTACAAAAATTAACCTCAGAAGTGTCACAGACCTAAACGTAAAACACAAAAATTATAAAACTTCTGGAAAATAATGTAAAAGAAAATCTAGGTGACCTTGAATTTAGCAATGCCTTCTTAGATAAGACACTAAAAGCACTATCCGTGAAAGGAAGAATTGATAAACAAGACCTCATTAAAACGAAAAACTGCAAAATACACTGTGAAGAGAGAAAGGCAAACCACCAACGGGGAGGGAATTTTTGCAAAACACACGTCAGATAAAGGACTGGCATCCAAAATACACAGAGAACTCTTAGAGAACCCAAATAAAAACCAGGCAAAATATCCGGACATCTCCCCAAAGAAGATACACAGATGATCAATATCATATGTCACTGCCTGTCGCTCAGCCCTGTCCGACTCCTTGCGACCCCATGGACTGCAGCCCTCCAGGCTCCTCAATCCATGGGATTCTCCAGGCAAGAACACTGGAGTGGGCTGCCACTTCCTTCTCCAATAATATGTCATTAGGGAAATGCAAATTGAAACAACATGAGATACGAGTCTACACCTACCTGAATGGCCAAAGTCCAGGACCCCGACACCACCAAATACTGGCAAGGATGTGAAGCGACAGGAACTCTCATTGCTGGTCTAAGTGCTGAAAGGTACAGCCATTCGGTAGACAGTTCGGTGGTGATTTAGAAAACCAAACATACCACTACCGTATGACCCAGCAGTCAGGCTCCTTGGTGACCAGTCACCCAAATAAGCTGAAGTTCCTGCCCACACAAGACCCTGGACGAAGACATTTACAGCAGCTTTATTCACAGACGCCAAAACTTACACACCACCAAGAAGTCTTTCAGTAGGTGAGCGGATAAATAAACTGGCACCTCCTGACAATGGACAGTTACCCAGCGATAAAAAGAAACGGGCTCTCAAGCCCTGAGAGACCCGGAGGAGCTTTCAGTGCACCCGCTGAGTGAAGGAAGCCGGTCTGTAAAGGCTGCATGCTGTATGATGCCAACTGCATCACATGCTGGAGACAGCAAAACGATGAAGACCATGAAAAGATCAGGGGTTGCCAGCGCTTGGGAGGAGGGAGGGACAAACAGGAGGAGCACAGGGGATTTTTAGAGCCGTGACACAGTTACTCTGTACAGGATTGCAATGGTGGCATCCGTCCAAATCCAGAGACTGTACCGGGGGAAGAGGGAACCCTAATGTAAACTTTAGTTAATAATAACGTATCAATATTGTATCAGTGTTGGTTCATCAACTGTAACGAACTGTACCACATCGGAGCAAGATGGTAAAAATACAGAAACGGGTAGGTAAGGAGGAGTGACGGGATGAGGAACTCCGCACTGTTTGCTCTGTTTCTCCTTAAAAATTCAAAACCTGCCTAAAATAAAGGTAGAGTCACAGATGGAGAAAACGAACATGCTTGCCAGGGGTGAAGGGGGGAGGGACACACTGGGAGATGGTGATTGACAAATACCCACTACTACTCTGGAGGGGTCGCCATGCCCTCCTCCAGGGGGTCTCCCGCACTGCAGGTGGATTCTTTACTGTCTGAGCCGCCAGGGAAGCCACGCGTTAGACAGGTCACGAATGAGGATCTGCTGTACAGCACAGGGAGCTCTACTCAACACTCCGTAATAGCCGATGTGGGAAAAGAATCTTAGGAAGCGTGGATACGTGTAGAACTGACTCATTTTGCTGTACACCTGGAACTAATACAACACTGTAAATCAACTATACTCTAATACTCAAAAAAATTGCTCAGAGAAATAGCTTATTAATTAAAAAGGAAGCTCATTTCTACATTTTCTATTACAGAATGTTGTCCTACGAGTAACCAAGAGCAGAGAGACTGTTCTTCTGTATCACCAAGACCTCATCAGCCAGTGGCAGCATAATCAGGCGGACGGTTCCAGCGCCTCCAAGCTGCCCCCTCCCCCTCACGGGCCCTCCTGGTGCAAGCCCCAGCCTCCTCTCACCCTGCCGGAAAGCAGTCCAGGCAGCTCTGCGTGAAAAGACAAAGTCCCGCGCTAAAAGCACAGCGACAACACTGTCACAGCTAAAAGGCAG
This sequence comes from Oryx dammah, assembly GCF_014754425.2. Classification (NCBI taxonomy): domain Eukaryota; kingdom Metazoa; phylum Chordata; class Mammalia; order Artiodactyla; family Bovidae; genus Oryx; species Oryx dammah. The sequence continues at coordinate 46,000,610 of NW_024070199.1, forward strand.
CCCTCATCCCTGGGGTCAGGAAGGACCCCGTCACAGCTGGAGGTCTTCCCAGCTGTCTCGTAAGTGTCCCCACGACGACAGCCGCTTCACTGGGACCAGGCGCAGAACACGAGCCACCCGCTGTGTCGGCTGGCGTGACTCTGAAGTCTTTTTCACTCTGCAGCCTTCCCCGGTTCCTCCTTTATCCCCTCCCGGTCCACGGGCTGAAGCAGGGAAGCCGTCACTCGCTCTTGGTTTTGCTGGCCGCGCGCCTCTGCGTTCTGTTTGCCCATCCTTTGTGGGCTGGAGGCTGGGACCTGCGTGAGATCTGCATTGTGCCAGGTGGACGCCACAGGTGGGGCCGTGTGCCCCCATCGGAGCCCCCAAGTGTCGGCTTGAGCCTTTCTGGGATGTTAAGACTCATGGATGGGTTTGCGCACGGTCAGCCTGATCCACGCCCCGTTAGTTGGTCAGTAACATTTCTAGCAGCCGCTCACGGTCACTGCCTGGATCACTTACTGCCCGGGGGGCTGTAAAATGGTGATATTCTACTTAGGGTGTTCCTTCTCCATTTATCATGTGGAATAATCTGTAAAGAGAAACTTCCCCTTCTCAGCTGTTTGACTGCCCTGAGGGACAGTTTCTTTAAGGGCAAGATGCACGCTTCACCTCCCTTTCTGTTTGCCAGTTTCCAGAGTAATGAACTTGTTCCTCCAAGTGACCCATTCTCGAATGTAAACTGGTACAACCATTGTGGAGAACAGGATGAAGAGTCCTTAAAAAACTAAAAATTATCACCTGGTCCCACAGTCCCGCTCCAGGGGAGATACCTGGAGAAAACCATACTCCAAAGAGACACATTCACCCAGAGCTCACTGCAGCAGGCCGTGGAAGCAGCCTGCGTGTCCACTGACAGGGGGATGGGTAAACAAGATGTGGTACCTATACACAGCGGAATACCACTCAGCCGTAAAAGGAGATCATGCCATCTGCAGCAAAACAGACAGACTGAGAGATCATCATCCTCACCGAATTACGTGGGTCAGACAGAGAAAGACCAACACCAAACGATAGTACTCACACGTGCAATCTAACTAGAAAAATGAAACAAATACAGTTATCGTCTACAAAAACAGAAACAGACATACGGATATCGAAAGCAAACTCACGGTTACCAAAGGGGAAACATCGGGTTGGGGGCGGGTAGATCAGAAGCTTGCGATAAACACACACACACACACACACACACACACACACTGCTGTACATAAGACAGGTATCCAACAAGGACCGACTGTCTAGCACTGAGAACTCTACTCAATATTCGGTGATAACCAACATGGGAAAAGACACTAAAGAAGAATGGATGCCTGTGTTTGCATAACTGAGCCACTCAAGGGTACCCCTGAAACTAGCTGTAGGTCAACTATACTCCAGTCAAAATTTAAAGAGAAAGCGACCCCTTCTTTAAAAGTGTCATTATGAATTCAGGGAAGTTTAAAAAAAAAGTGTATTTAATACATCTGAATCCATTGCAATTACTATGTTTTGTGTTTAAACACACTTTTGATTTTAGAATGGTTTTAGATTTAGAGAAAACTTGTCATGATAGAGCAGGGAATCCCTCGCCCAGACCCCATCTCCCCTGTTACAAACATGTTACATAAAGATGGTACCTTTGTCACAAATACACTGTTACTAATTAAGACCCACATTTAATTCAGATTTCCTTAATTGTTACCCAGGGTCCCACCCAGGGCAACACGTGGTGTTTAGGCTCCTCTGGGCTGTGACAGCTCACACCTGCCTTGCTTTTGCTGAGCTGTACAGTTTTGAGTAGCCACCAGGAGTTGGTGCGGTTTCTCCCCAGCGAGGAGGGCGGTGGGTCTGGGGAGGAAGTGCCCCTCCTCCACCCCCCAGGGCGCCTGGCTGCTGCGGGCACCACTGCCCTGCGCGCCTGGACAAGGGGAGATCGCCAGGCCGTCCTCTCTCTTCAGCCCACACTGTCCTCTTTGGAAGGAGGTCACTGGGCTCAGCCGCCCCCAAAGGGTGGCTCTTTGAGGGCCAGACCATCCACATACACTTTAGGGATTCTTCTGCCAGGAACTTGTCGCTTCCGCTTATGTAGTCCTCAGGTGTTTATTTCCGTCATCAAGGCCCAGCAGTGCTCTGCGTGGTGGCTCAGATCGCCCCAGCTCGGGCCATCGGGAGCTGTGTATCCCCGAGGCCTCTGGTTTCCCCACGTCCCACCTTTCTGGCCCTGCAGGAAGCTCTGGGCTTCTCTCCCTCTCGGGCGCCTCTGTCCCGCCTGAGCTCGGGAGAGGCATCTAGGTCACCCCTGTGCCCGATCCATGTGACTCTAAGCATCTTCAGCACCGCCCTTGCTTGCTGATGAGACACGCGTTCAAGGCTCTTTGTGAGTTCATAGATCATTTCAGCTGAGCTTTAGAGTAGCGGGGTTTTCCTTCTTTGATTTTATATTTGTATCTCTGTATCTCTGCTAAAAAAAAAATCTGGGTTTCTAATGACTGAAGCTCCAATACTTTGGCCACCTGATGCGAAGAACTGACACACTGGAAAAGACCCTGATGCTGGGAGAGATTGAAGGCGGGAGGAGAAGGGGGCAACAGAGGATGAGATGGTTGGATGGCATCACAACTCGAGGACACGAGTTTGAGCAAGCTCCGGGAGATAGTGAAGGGCAGGGAAGCCTGGCGTGCTGCAGTCCAGGAGGTCTCAGAGTCGGACACAACTTAGCGACTGAACAACAACAAGGTAATGACTTATTTTCCCGCCCTCTTATCTATGTATCTGTCTGTCTGCTTGTCCACCCATCTCTCTGTCTATCCATCCATCAATTTGTCCATCCGTCTGGACATTTATCTATCACTTATCATTTCTATCATTAGACAGTTTCAGGGGAACACCATCAGTATCGTTACTAACAATAAAATTACTGACAAGAGTAAGATTTCTTTCCATTGTGCAGTGGTATACAAACTGATACTTGAAATAATTTCCCCGGTAATGCCATTAGTTTCATTTGTGCTTATGTTCATTTATATTACTTTGGTTTTCAAAATGCCGACTTAATTGTGAAGTATTCACTCAATTTCATAATCTAATCTACAGCAATTTGTCCTCAGAAAAGTCTTTTCTTTCTCTTCCTGTGCTCTACCCCGAGGAAAACACTAAATTAAAAAACATTCCTGTATAATACTTTAAGAGAATACTACCTTGTAAAATAAATGTGGTTCTTTTCCTTTTTAGCCAGCACACATACACAAAAACCCACAACACTTCTGTGTGAGGACTGTCCTTCTGTTAAAAAGAACAAGCACATACCTGTGTGAGCCTATCTACCTGCGTCCCCACACGCGTGTGTACGAGAGCGTGTGTGCACACGTATGTATGTGTGTGTGTACACCTGTGTGTCCACTCCCCCACCTTCTGGTCACCCGTCTCTTGCACGCTCTCTCTTCCATGTGACCAGGCGCCCCCCAGAGGGCAGTGCCGGGCCGTGTGCAGTGCCCGGGTCCCCTGGAGACAGGGCGGGGAGCACCCAGGGTCCAGCCAGATGCAGGAACTGGCAAGGACCAGGGGTGCTGGGCCGCATGCAGAGATTCTTGGCTCCCCGATGGCCCCCACGGTCCTCGCCAGTTCCTCCATCTGGCTGGACCCTGGGTCCCCCCCATTTCTCCAGGGGACCCGGGCACTGCTTGGCCTCGGCCTGCGGGGCCCCGAGGGGCATGTCTGTCTCAGCGTGCTCTCCAGCCGCGGCCCAGGATCCTGCTCTCTGGGTCTCTGAGTCCCCGTGCCCCCAGGCTCCCAAACTGTGCTGCTGCAGGCTTTTCGCCCCCGCACCCTCGGCGTTTATGCCACCTGCTGCCCCCCTGCCCTGGGAGAAGGCAGCGCAGGTGTGGCTCTCCGCTGGGCCTCACGTCAGGTCCCTGAAAACCCTGCCGTGGCGAAGACGCACGTGGGACATGACTCAAAAGGCGCCAGTGGGCAGACCCTCGACTGAGTGGGGCTGTTGCCCGCCCCTCGGGAGACGCTGCAAGCCACATCCTGCAGGTCTTGGTGGGGGGTGCGAGCCCATGCAGGAGCTGGGGGCATGATCACGTCCTCACTTGTCTCCAACCACAGTTTATTCAAACCCCAGTCTTGTCTCCTCCTGATTAGAAGGTGATCCCTCTAGACCCGGGCCTCTCCCCCAGCTCCAGGCAGGGCCCCACTTGGGCTCAGACACAGGCCGGCCAGACTCCCACTGTGGTACTTCAAGGATGCCCTGAGCTACCCTTGGCCTTCGGGAGCGCGTCTATTCCCTCAGCTGTACCACAGTCAGACCAGGAGACAGGAGGGAGAGAGGCACCGTCCCTCGTCCAGGGTGACTCTGCGTTACCCGTCCTGGGACTCCCTCCTGGGACCACTCTGGGAGACAAGAGGGTGCCCTGGCCCCCCAGTACCCCTCTCAGCAGCCCGGGTTGCCATGGTCCAGTGGCTTCTGCTGGGGGCCCGCTCCAGCCCTGTAGCTCTGTTCCCACCCCCTGTAAAGATGCTGCAGGCAAGACCCCGGGCTGGGAGCAGGTGGCTTCCTTGTCCCGGCGAGCCCGCGGGCCCAGCGTCCAGCACTGGCTTAGAGCCAGCGGCTTCCTCCCTGCCCTGGCTGAGCATTGAGATGCATGGTGGGGTCGTGGACACGTGTCCGTGTCCACTCGTGCCGGCGTGTGGCTGTGTGCACCCGTGGAGGGCGTGTCTCCCACTGGGCCGCACGGCTCCCCGTGCAGCAGGGGGCGGGGCCTGCACACCAGCAGGTGAAGGATGACTCCAGGTCCTCATGTGAGAGCACACTGAGTGGGCCCCAGTGGGGTGTCCCTGTGCTGAGGACCTGCGCGGTTACACCACTGAACCCCGTGGGCAGTAGGCCAGCAGCCCCCCAGCCTTGCCCCCTGCACAGCCTGGCCTCTCTGCCCACCATGGCCGCAGAGAGCCGACCAGCCCAGCTTTCCATGCAGCACCTTGCTGGTCCTGTGCAGATGACATCTCGGGGAGTGTGTCTCATAAGCCGGAAGCAGCAGGCACTTCCGATGCCTTATCCGCAAATACAAGTGGGGAGGTGAACCCCACAAAAGTGCCCTGAGAGGCCTGGAAGCTTGGTGGTCGGGTAGGTGGTAGGACTCCACTGCACGGGCTGAGGTGAATGCGCAGGCACACGCAGGAGGCCTGGCAGCCCTTTTGGAGTCTGGAGGCAGTGTGTGCCACGTTGGAGCATGTGTTCCCCACCCGCCAAGCCCTCTGTGAGGCTGTGGCCGAGTGGGGCCCAGGGTGAGAGCGTGGATGGTCCGCAGCAGGTCCCAGGCTGCAGGGCAGGCTACTCGGCCACCATTCAGGGCCCAGTGACACTGAGTGTCCAAGCAAAGGGGATGCTCTGAGGAGTGTCCGGTGGGCACAGAGCTTGGGGACCCTGGAGCTGCCTGATGCCCCACCCTGCATGTGACTTCTTTTGAGAAACATCTGTTGGCTTGTGGGCCTCAAGGGCCTGAGGCCCCAGTGGTGCTGCTGCTTGCTGAGACTCACGTGGTTGGTGGGGAGGGACCACTTCCATCGGACGCCTTGGTTCGTTCTGAGCCAGCACAGCAGACAGACTAACGGCAAGGGCAGCGGCCTGCCCAAGGCCAGGGCAGCACCCAGCACCGCCCTCCCGCTCCGTGAGCCCCAGGTCGGCAGCGCGGGGGCGGGCTGGGAGGAGGCCCTTTCTCCCTGTTTCCCCACTTCCTTCCAGAGCATCGGTCACACCGCGACAACAGCGAGAGAAAGCGGCCTTGGGAGAAACGAAGCGGTTGGGGGTGACAGTGAAGGCACATGGGGCCCCCGGGAGGGACAGAAGGCTCTGCTTTCGTCCCCTCGGATGGAGCCCCCGCCCGTCTCCGCAGCCTGGGGGCAGCTGGCTGAAGGGCGTCTCCCCTTGACCCCCGAGCTCTGGCTCTTGGGCTGAAGGGTCCCTGTCCCCGTCCCCGTCCAACTCCAGGGGGTTAGAGAACGAGCATCAGTGCCCTCGGCAGGGGGTGGTATGTGCTGGCCCAGGGAGCGAGGAGGAGGAATCTCTCTTTCCTCATGGGACACAGACAGGTTGATACCCCAGGGGCCAGGAGCCACCTGGCCTCCTGAATTTGAGGACCTCCCCTCACAGAGTAGGGGTGGAGAGGGGGCAGGGCTGGGTCCCTCACCTCCTATAAAGCAGGAGGAAACCCCTGCTTCCAGAGCAACCTCAGTGGGGGCCTGAGCCATCTCACCCCGAGATGTCCCACCTCCTTGCTCCTGCCCCCTTCTGTCCCTCCAGGGGCACCTTCCCCGTGTGCCCCTCCCTGCAGCCCTGCTTGCCCTTGATGTGCCAACAGCCTGGCCTCCTCGGCTGCAGGCCAGACGCCCCAGGGCCTCCGCTGCCCCAGGGGAGGGATGCTGCTCTAGCCCCTCCTCCGTCTGGGCTCTCCCACCCTCCCAGGACCCCTCGCCTTAAGCCTCCCAAAAAGGGTGCCCAATCGAGACTCTGGTGACCGCCCCCCGCTCCCGCCACTGGGGACGGGCAGGGGCTGACCCAGTCCCGCTCCTCTGGGGGAGGACCCCCCCCCAGCCCAGCACAGACCCTGAGGGCCCCGGGGAGGGTGTGGGCTCAGGTGGGCCTGACTCAGGTTGGGGAATCCTAACCTGGCTGACGTGCGCGGCGTGTTTAAAAGAATTGTTTTGCCCTTAACGCAGAAGGGCAGTTGCTACAAAAGGCCCTCCAGGCGCGTCGCCCACGGCACTGACATGCGTAATTATGGTTGACTTGGGCTTGAAAGAAGGGGCGCTGCTGGTGGAGCCCCTATGGGGGCGCTAATCGTAGCAGGGGCCTCTGTGCCAGCCTCACGGCCTCCTGCGTCTCCGCCGCCCGTGACTCAGACAAGAGGTCCCTGAAGAGGGAGTCTGGAGACACCTGGCGAGCCTGTGGGCTGGGCCGAGCCCACCTGTCCCGCGAGCCGGCTCCTGGGCCGGCGGTCACTCCTCCGCTGGCTCACGGGGTGGTGGCTGCACCACGCTGTCCCCAGGGCCGGGCCAAGCGCCCGAGGGCACCAGACTCCTGGATGGAACCTCAGAGACACGCTGGAGCCCCAGTCTCTGTCACGGTAACCTCCCGGCATAACCAGAGCGGGTTAAGTTCACGCGCATGTCGGGTTCACGGCGAGAGACACGCTGGGGACCCAGCACAGCTGGAGTCCTGCCGCTGTCTTGCCCATCGCCTGGCCTCCGGTAAGCGTCCACGGGACACGGCCGGACTGCACGCCGAAAGGAAAGAGCTTGGTGGGGACACAGGGTCGGGTAGTGGAGAGCAGGGTGGAGGCTGCTCAAAAACGCACAGAACAGCCGTACAGCCCAGGAACCCCTCTTCTGGGCATGTGCCCCAGAGCAGGGACTTGAACAGACACCCGTGTGCCAACGTTCATGGCGTCGTGACTCCCAACAGCTAAATCATGTAAAATGCCCAAGTGTCCATGGATGGATGAAGGCAGAAAGGGTGGCCCCTCAGCCTTAAAAAGCAAGGAAATTCTGACACCAGCTGCAACGTGGACGAACCTCGAGGGCATTATGCTTGGGTGAAGAAGCCAGGCGCCAGTAGACCATCACTGGGTGACCCGTTCTCAGAAGGATCAACATTCACGGGGCGGGGGCAGGGGCGGGGCTGAGGAGGGGGGAGGCGAGCGTCTAGTGGGGGCGGGGCTTCAGTCCCCGGAGATGGAGCGTTCTGGGGATGGACCGGTGCATAACTGTGCGAATGACTGCACCTAACGCCAGTCATTTTAAGTGCCACAACCGGGCATTTGCCACAGTTAAAAAAAATTATGTATCTATATCTATAGATATATGTATTTATTTTTAAAGGGAAAGACATGATCTGAGGTCCGGGAACCAGGTCCGGCTCTGTGCCCCTCCACTGGTCCCTGGGGGCTGCCCTTTGGGGCATGGTGTCATCTCTAAAACGGGCCGACAGTGGGTGACTTCACAGGGTCCCAGAGGACCAAGGAAATGCATACAAGTGCCTCCTGAGCCTGGGCCAGGGCGGGCAATGGGGCGACCCGTGGCTGATTTCCCATGAGTGGACACCCTTCCCCTAACTCAGTGGGAGGGTGGGGACCCCGGCAGGACAGGGTCCCGCGGGATGGAGCACAGCTGCGGGCCTGAGTGTGAGGCTGAGGTCCCACCGGGGAGGTGGTGGACACTGTGCTTCACGCTGGTCCGCCCTGCCGGGGCCAGGACACTTGGATGGTGTGACTGGGTGAGAGCTTGGCAGACGTCACACGTCACACGGGGCTGAAAGCATCTCGTCCACTCTTGCTCACTGGCTGGCTGGCACCAAGCTGACCCGAGAGGCTCCTGGGCCCTGCTGTCCACCTGGGTGTCTCATCCCTGTCTTGCAGCCCTGGAAGCTGGGCTGCCCTGCTCCGGGTCCTGAGCTTGTGCGCCCAGGGCAGAGTCTGGCATGGAGCTCCAAGCACTTTCCCTCCTGGGCCTCCTCCCTAGAGCTCACAGCACTTGGGCGGGAGGAGGCCTTGCCTGGCGGTGAGAGGCTGCGTTGGCGTTGGCTGAACACGCGTTTCCACCTGGGGGCTGCTCTCGGGGATGCGCTTCTGGGTGTCGGCAGGCACGGCCCCCCGGACGACCCCGCAGATAGAGCACTGCACCAGAGGCCCCCCTGGGTGGGGCCCTGGCCCAGCCTGCACTTCGCTCAGCCTGCTGGGACCCCCTCCCCCAAAGGGTGCCTTTTCCGACCTGTTTTCAGGCCGTGGACAACAATGGGGGCCTGTGTGCATTTTCCAGGGGCGAGGGACCCCCGTCCTGGTCAGATTCTAAAGCAGGATCCCACCCACGAAGAGGGGGAGAGTCCCCCTACGAGGGAAGCAGGCCCGGCCTAACAATCCCTCAGCCCGTACCGTCCACCTCCCATGCTCAACAGTGAGCGCTCGATGGCCATGGATAATGGGCAGCTGCCGTGGAAAGCTCTTTGAAGGTGCCTTCAAAAGTGAAACGCATGGGACTCCCCGGGCAGTCCAGCGAGTAGGACTCTGCTCTCTGTGAAGGGGGCCCAGGTTCGCTCCTGGTCAGGGAACGAGGGCCCACATGCTGTAACTAAGGGTCCGCAGGCCACAGTTAAGGCCCAGCGCGGCCAAGTAAATAAAGCGTGAAACACAGAACGACCACGTGCCCCAGCAGTTACCACCGTGGGTCTGTCCCCCGAAGACGGGAAAGAGTGGCTGCGACAGGCATCTGCACACCCATGTCCACAGCAGCGTTTTCACAACAGCCAAGTGGTGGAAACACCCTTGTTGTTCAGTAACTAAGGCGTGTCTGACTCTTTGCGACCCCATGGACTGCAGCACGCCAGGCTTCCCTGTCCATCACCATCTCCGATGTTTGCTCAAACTCATGTCGATTGAGTCAATGATGCCATCCAACCATCTCATCCTCTGTCGTCCCCTTCTCCTCCCACCTTCAATCTCTCCCAGCATCAGGGTCTTTTCCAGTGAGTCAGCTCTTTGCGTCAGGTGGCCAAAGGATTGGAGCTTCAGCTTCAGCATAATCACTCCTTTCAGTTCAGTTCAGTTTTAGAGACCCTCTTTCCAAATACAGTCATGTCTGAGGGACTTGGGGGTCAGGACTGCACATCCTTCTGGAGGACACAGGTCAGCCCCCAGGATCCTGGCTCAGTCACGTCCTCACAAGGTCTCTGGGAATTCTCTGGCTCGGGCACAGCTTTGCGTGCCGACCTGTGCTTGGAGCCACCACGCCCCCTTGTAGAACGACACAGCATTTGGCCAAGTGCTTCCCTGAGAAGCACAGCACAGAGCAGAACGGACACCAGGCCCCTGTGAGCACAGGCCGGATCGTCTGCCCCGGCCGGCCCCTCATTAAAGGGCCAGCCCTCTGAGGACCCCAGGGCTGGGCACACACTCTTTGTGCCAAAGCCCTTTCACGGGAGGAAGAGACAATGAAGAAAAAGAAAGAAACTGCACTTAACATGAGCAATCGGCACATGCCTCTCGAGCTTAAAAAAAAAAAAGTGAGCTTTCAACACCCGCGGATCTGGTGGTTCCGTCAGGGGTACGAGGGGGCGTCCCTGGCCCCCAGGTCGGGTGGTGTCTGGCCTGCGTCACAGCCCCTACCACCTGCTTGTCTCTCTTGCCACCACAGCCAGGGCTGAGCCACCAAATGCCTCTCGGGGGAGGGGTGGTGGCCGCTGGTGGCTCAGTGTGGCTGGGAGAGCAGACGCCACAGGTGAGCTGCCTGGCGGAGACCTTGAGGGAAGAACCCTGGTCCCCCATAGCTCACGTCTCCCCTGAAGCCGAGGGAGCCAAAGAAACAGACGCGTGGGGCGCTCAAGCCTCCTGCCAGCTCCACGTGAGGCCTGGGACCCTGGGGGTTCAGCCCCCCGCCCCTGCCGACCCCTGGGATTCTCTGCAACAGCCACCCAGCCCCTCCGTGTTCCCCTGATTTTTTTGAGTATGCAGACCTTAGGGAAAATTGAGGGACTTCCCTGGTGGTCCAGTGGTTAAGATCTGCCTGCCAGTGCAGGGGACACCAGGTTCAATCCCTGATCCCGGAAGACCCCACATGCCTTGGAGCACTCAGCCCGTGCCCACAGCTACTGAGCCCCAGCGCCCTAGAGCCAGAGCTCCACAGTAAGAGACGCCGCCGCAAGAGAAGCCCGTGCGCGGCAACCAAGGACAGCAACCGGAGAAGAGCCCGCAGAGCAATGGAGACCCAGCGCAGCCAAAAGTAAGTAAATAAAATTTAAAAGAAAACTGAGGTGAAATTCACGTAAAGCAAAAGTCCCCCTTCGTAATTAGTGGCATTTAGTTCACCCACAGTGCCGGGCTCCCACCCCTCCGGCTGCTTCCAGAACATTCTCGCTGCTCCCAGAGTAAACCCCCAGCCACAAGCTGTCAGACCCACTTCCCCTCCCCCAGCCTCTGGGGGGTTGGTTTAGTCGCTCTGTCGTGCTGACTCTCTGTGACCCTGTGGACTGTAGCCCGCCAGGCTCCTCTGTCCATGGGATTCCCCAGGCAAGAATACTAGACTGGGTTGCCATTTCTTTCTCCAGGGGATCTTCCCGACCCAGGGATGGAACCTGGGTTTCCCGCACTGCAGGAGGATTCTTTACTGACTGAGCTTCGAGGGAAACCCTGGCAATCACTAATTTATATGCTTCCCGTCTCCAAGGATTTGCTCATCCTGAAACATCTCACACCCGTGAGATCATCGAGGAGGTGGTCTGAGCGGCCTCGCTCAGCAGCATCACGTCTTCACGGTTCATCTGCGCTCTACCGCGTGCCACTGCTTCAGCGCTCCTTCCGCGTGAGGGCTGCCCCACCGCAGGGGCCCCCGTGGGCTCTCACAGAGACCCCGGGCGGCTGGGCCCCCCGCCTGGACTCCTGCTCTGCCTCTTTGAGGAGAAGGAAGAAGGGCCAGCATTTGCCGGGCGCTGTCCCTAGGGGCGGGGGGCAGGAGCCCCCAAATCCTCGCTGCACCTGGAAGGCAGGTCCCGTCACTGTCTCCGTTCACATACAGGAGCCCACGGGGCCGAGACCACCAGGTTTCACACCTACCGGGAGGGATGCTGGGCCCCTGTGCACGGGTCAGGGAGCTGGGTGGGTGCCTTGCAGGTGGGCGACTCCAGGGCCCTGAGCAGGGGGCGCTGGCGGAACCCACGCCCTCCCACCCCCAACCCCCACCCCTCCCCAGCACTGAATGCGGCAGGGCGGACGCTGGAGGGAAGACCAGGGCCACCAGACAGAAGCCGAGAAAGTGATGCTACAGACCCGAGAAAGTGAAAGTCACTCAGCTGTGCCCGACTCTGCGCGGCCCCATGGACTATACATATATAACACAGTCCATGGGAGTCTCCAGGCCAGAACACTGGAGCGGGGAGCCATTCCCTTCTCCAGGGGATCTTCCCAACCCAGGGATCGAACCCAGGTGTCCCGCACCACAGGCGGATTCTTTACCAGCTGAGCCTCCAGGGAAGCCCACAGTCTGATACGGTTTCTACAGATACGCTCCCTCCCTCCTGTTACCCGTCCATCAACCCTTCCATCCATCCATCTGTCCACCTATGCCTTATCCACCCAGCCTGTCCTCCTGTTCTATCTTCCCAGGTATCCACCCACCCTAATTCCCATCGACCTGTCTGTCCGTCTGTCCATCCACCCATCCCTCCATCCATTGGACCAGCTGACGTCTGTGAGGTTGAGCACTAGGTTACACACTCTGAACGGACAGCTTAGGAGGACGGTCGACTGGTGGGAGCCTGGGCCACTGCCGCAGCACGCACGCGGGAAGTCTCTGAATCCTGAATGAAGAGCCAGGCGGGCAGCCCGGCCCAACACTCAGGGGGCTCGAAAGCCTGAGAAGAACGGGCAGGGACCTTGGGCCCTGGAGAGCCAGGGGAAGACATGGATACTGGCCAGGGACCCAAGGAAAGGAGCGTGGACCAGGGTGAGGCCGTGTGAGCGAGAGGGGCGCTGGGCCTGACTCCACAGACACTCATGCTCCCCTCCGGGGCCCTGAGGACATGCCCAGCACCCCCGGGCCTAGACCATCAGACCTCAGCATCAGACCATCAAACCTATGGGTCTGGTCACCAGGGCTGAAGGCCACCCACGGCTGCCGGAGGACATCAGCCCAGGAGACCCCCGCACACTCCACCTCTGCCCGGCTTCAGGCTGAGACGACCCCACGTGGCCGGAAGCCAGGGGGGCTGGGCCAGCTGTAAATGCAGGGCAAGGCTGGGCCCGTCATGCTTCTTTTTTTGTTAAAGTTCAGGCCTGTTGGACTGTGCTGAGCATGAGGCTGGGCCTAAAATAAAACCGGAGCTGCGTCAGCGTGTGGGTTGGTTCTGCAGGCTGGAGGCTGCTCCTCGGAGGCTGGGGGCTGCGGGCGGCGTGCTGCTGTGCGGTCCCCAGGGGGCCGCCACCCGGGCCAGCTGAGCGCTTCCCTGCTCCCCGCCCCCAGGAGAGGCCAGCTGGCACCTCCCGAGAACGCAAGGGCAGAACAGCTGGCCCGCAGCCTGGAGCCAGGAGCCTGGCCGACACAAGGCCGCACAGCCCAGGGCCTGCTCCCTCACTCAGCTCCCGGCTGAGTGCTTGGAGTTGGAGCCTTTCATGTGGATCGGGGGCCAGGCACCCCAGATTTGCCTCTGACTTCTTGGGCCAGGGAGCCACGGGGGGCCAGAACAAAGAGACGCTGCTTCTCCCACAAGGAGACAAACATGACCTTTCCTGAGCCCCTTCAAGGGCAGGGCTTCAGGCTGCACCCCAGATAAAGGAGGAGCCCCCCCAGATGAAGCTGGGGAAGAGGCTGGGGCATGCTCTGCCCATCCTCTCCCTCCCTCAGGGGCTCCCAAGCCCTGGGTTCTAGGGGGCAGGGTTTGGAAATGTCTGGCTCCGGGTCTGCCCAGCACCCAGCGGACGACTAGGTTCTTCCATCTCTCTGTAATCCTGATGTGGTTTGGGGCAGCAATGTCCCCAGATTCTAAAGTGAATAATTTCCCAGTCTCCCTTGAAACTGTTGGGGGACGTGCAGCAGAGTTCCAGCCGAGGAGATGCAGGTGCAAATCTGCTGGCAGTTCTAGGAAAGTTTGGCTTCTCTAATATAGGTGCTAATCAGACATTTCCTTTGGCCTTCTTGATTGGAATATGGATGCTAAGGCTGGACCTTCAGCAGCCATTCTGTGACAGCGAGGTGATGGCCATGCTAATTCAAGCTACTGGACGCTTGACCTGTTGAACTACTGCTTGTAAGCTCAGGTGGTAAAGAATTTGCCTGCAATGCAAGAGACTTGAGTTCAACCCCTGGATCAGGAAGAACTCCCTTCTCCCTATCCCAGTGTTTCTTCCTAGAGAAGTCCATGGACAGAGGGGCTATACATTCCATGGGGTCCTAAAGAATTGGACATGACTGAGTGACTAACACTTTCCACATACTTTTTGGACTTCCCTGGTGGCTCAGATGGTAAAGAATCTGCCTGCCATGCAGGAGGGCTGGGTTTAATCCCTGGGACAGGAAGATCCCTGGAGAAGAAAATGGCTACCTACTCCGGTATTCTTGCCTGGAGAATCCCATAGACAGAGGAGCCTGGCGGGTTACAATCCATGGGGTCGAAAAGAGTCAGACACAACTGAGTGACTAACAGTGAACTACAGATTAAGAGATCAAATAACTTTCTATTTGTTTTTAAACTGCTGTTTAATGTGGTTATCTTTAAAGTGGAAGCCAGTCCCTCACTGAGAAACCTGTTAAGGTGTTGTCCAACTCAGAGGTTCCCCATCCTTGGGTCCTGGTCTCTGTGATGTTATGCCTGCAGCCCTGATAAGGAGCCAGAAGGACGAATCCCTACCTAAACCAGCTCTTCAGGAAGGTTGGACTATCTTGCCTCCTCAGCCAGGAGAGGACACCCAGTCCTCCGGGACAGGTGGGGACATGACGTGTAAGCTGGGGCCAATCTGTCCGCATCTCCTTCCCACTTCTCCCAACAGGAGACCCAAGTGATGGCCCCACGTAGACTCATTCCCATCCCTGCTGCCCCTTGGATGCAGCTGGCTTGGCTGGGTGAGGCATGCCTTAGTGGACACATTTGCTGAGTGAGTGTCTGGGAGGGACCTGTTTGCAACCTGGTCCAGGAAGCGTGTAGATGGGATGTGTGCCCAGGTGACCCAGTGCCAGAGGAAGGCGACGAAGACACGGAAGGTCAGAGGGGCAGCCTGGCAGGGAATAGTGGGCACTGCAGATGGAGCCTTGCTGGGGAGACTGGGGCAGCCTCCAGAGTGAAGGCAAAGCTCGGGCAAGGCCAGAAAGAGTAGGGCTGGGGCAGCCAGGCCCTGCAGAGGCTGGGGAT
>NW_024070199.1:46015522-46128229 GCF_014754425.2 Oryx dammah
GGGCTGGGGCAGCCAGGCCCTGCAGAGGCTGGGGATGAGGAGCCTGGCACCTCGTCCTATGTGTGGCAGGCAAAAGGGGAGACGGGGCGGTGGTGGAGAGCACAAGGAGGGGCCAAGGAAGATGAATGGATCTAGGGCCAGTGCGGTAGACAGCAGGCTGGGAAGGAGAGCGACAGGTTTCCCGAACTGCTTTCTAATATGAACTCTCCAGCCTCAGCAGCCAGCACACCCTGCCCCCATGTCCTCTGAGCATCCCTCCTTGGAAGCCCTTTGCAGGCGTCTCCCCAACAACATCCAGAATTTAGACCTCATAGGATGACGGGTGTCCTCCTAAAGACAGGTCTGTGCCCTAACTGGGGAACCTATGAATGTGACCTTATTTGTAAAAAGAGTCTCAAGATGGGATGACCCTGGCTCTAGTGTGGACCCTAAATCTTGTTCAGAAAACTAAGATCATGGCATCCAGTCCCATCACTTCATGGAAAATAGGTGGGGAAACGATGGAAAAAGAGACAGACTTTATTTTCTTGGGCTCCAAAATCACTGCAGGTGGTGACTGCAGCCATGAAATTAAAAAGACGCTTGCTCCTTGGAAGAAAATCTATGACCAACCTAGACAGCATATTAAAAAGCAAGACATTACTTTGCTGACAAAGGTCCGTCTAGTCAAAGTTATAGTTTTTCCAGAAGCCACGTATGGATGTGACAGTTGGACCATAAAGAGAGCTAATTGCCGAAGAATTGATGCTTTTGAACTGTGGTGCTGGAGAAGACTCTTGAGAGTCCCTTGGACTGCAAGGATATCCAACCAGTCAACCCTAAAGGAAATCAGTCCTGCATATTAATTGGAAGGACTGATGCTGAAACTGAAGCTCCAATACTTTGGCCACCTGATATGAAGAACTGACTCAATGGAAGATTCTGATGCTGGGAAAGATTGAGGGCAGAAGGAGAAGGGGACGACAGAGGATGAGATGGTTGAATGGCATCACTGACTCGATGGACATGAGTTTACACAAACTCCAGGAGACGGTGATGGACAGGGAAGCCTGGTGTGCTGCAGTCCATGGGGTCACAAAGAGTCAGACATGGCGGAGCCGCTGGACTGACTGACTGACTAGGGTGGACCCTACCTCTAATCACGGATGTACTCAGAAGAGGGGATGATGTGGGGGAGGGGCCACGGGAAGATGAGGCAGAGGCTAGAGGGATGTGGCCGCCGAGCCCAGGGAAACCAGGAGCTCCAGACGCTGGGAGAGGCGGGAAGGACACCCCACCCCCTCCCCGAGCTCAGGAAGGCGCAGCCCTGCCCACACCTGGATTTCAGCCCAGTGAACCTGATTTAGAACTTCCGGGCTCCAGGACTGTGAAGCATAGACGCCTGTGGCTTGCAGGGCCCGGCTGTGGTCGTCTGCGGAGGCAGCCCCACGGCACTCACACACACTAATGCCGAATGAAGCGGAGAAACAGGCGCGTGCCTGGACCGCCTTGGTCCCTCAGAGACCCCGCCAGCTTGGGGCTGGGGGCTCCCTGGGGAGCAGGGACCGGGCAGCAGGGGCCGGAGAGGGGCCGGTCTGGTGCACTGGCTCCCAGCCCCAGGTCCAGGAGTCCTCGTGTGACTCTCAGGTGAGTTAGCTGCTCGGGGGATTTCAAAATCAGAGGGCAGGTGAAGGACTCAGCGACTCCTGGAAGACTGATCGCCAAGCGGCTGACTCACTTCAGATTGGCACTACAGCGCAATGCTCGCTCAGCCATCTGGTCCCGGGGCCAGCCGCCCACGGGCAGGACAGAGACAGCAAGGAGGTGGGGGGGGATCAATGAGTCCCCTTATCTCTGCTGGGCTGAGGCCTGTGCTGGGCTGGGGTCCAGCGACACCCCCGTCCCTCGGGATCCAGTGGCCCTGCCCATGAACACAGCCACCAGGCCCAGTCCGCGTCTCCCCCGGGAGGCTCAGCTGCAGCCAGAGTTGTCAAGGGATCCGTCCGTGGCCACACTCTGCCCCAAGGGACTGGGCCCAGGACACCCAGCGGAGCAGAGCTGCCTGCCCAGGCTTCTCGTGGACAACTAGCGAGGCCTCTGGGCTGGCTCAGGAGGGGGCAAGGATAGTGGGCAGCTGGACAGGGCTTTGGGGGAACCACACCGGCCTGTCCCATAAGATGACCAGGGTCCTGGCCCTGGCCAGTGTTGAGCTGGGACAGAAAGAGGGACCCAGGGTGGCATTTCAAAACCAAGAGGCAGATGTGAGAGCAGGAAGCCAGGCCACTTCTGTCCCGGGGATGGGCCGTGAGACCAGACAGCCCCCTGGGGCCCAGGGGAAACCGGCCAGCTCCCAGCCCTGCTGCTCGAGGATCGCAGGCTCCTCTCTCTGTGCAGCTGGGGTGGGGAGGTGGACACCGACCCTAATACCCTCTGCAGGGCTGCAGGGCGCCCACACGCAACATCACGCGTGAGAGGTCCTCCATGGAGAGCGTGACACATGGCTCAGAGGGGACCCACCGCTCTGCGATTAGAAACGGGAAGAGAAGCCAGTGCAGTGGAGACCGTGAAACGGTTCCATCCACCCCTCAAGAAACATCCCAGAGCTCACGCTTTCATGTCTTAATTTCCCATTGTGGTGAAATACATACAACCTAAAATTGACCACTTGAGCAGTTTTTAAATATTTAGTTCTATTGTGATAAGTATATTCACATTCATGTGAAAGAGAACTCCCCAACTTTCATCCAGCATAACGGAGACTCTGCCCATTGAACAACCCCCCTCCCCCAGCCCCCAGCCCCCTCCCTCCTGCTTTCTGTCTCTATGAGTTTCATGGAAATCAACCCTGAATATTCACTGGAGGGACTGATGCTGAAGCTCCAATACTTTGGCTACTTGATACGAAGAGCCGACTCATCAGAAAAGACTGATGCTGGGAAAGATTGAAGGCAGGAGAAGGGGACGACGGAGGATGAGATGGTTGGATGGCATCACCGATGCAATGGACGTGACTTTGAGCAAGCTCCGGGAGTTGGTGATGGACAGGGAAGCCTGGTGTGCTGCAGTCAATGGGGTCGCAAAGAGTCGGACATGATTTAGTGACTAAACAACAGCGAGGACCTCCTGTAAGTAGAATTGTACAGGATTTATCCTTTCGGGCCTGGCTTTTTTTCACTCAGCAGTATTCTCAGGGTTCATCTCTGTTGCAGCCTGTGCCAGAACCTCTTCCGTCTAAGGCTGAATCCCAGTCCACTGATGGACAGACCACGTCTCATTTATCCGTTCGCCTGTGGATGCACTCTCAGGCCAGGGCTGGCTCTTTTCTTTAAGTTTTTATTTATTTGGCTGTGCTGGGTCTTAGTTGTGACATTTGGGATCTAGTTCCCTGAACAGGGGTTGAACCCAGGCCCCTGAATTGAGAGCACGAGGTCTTAACCAGTAGACCGCCAGGGAGGTCCCCAGGGCCGGCTCTTTGAGAACATCTGTCCTTCCCACCTAGCCTGACTGAAGCCTCCACACCTCCATCAGGGACTTCCCTGTGGTCCCGTGGTTAAGACTCCACCTTCCAAAGCAGGGGCCCAGGCTGGATCCCTGTGCAGGGAACTGAAGTCCCACGTGCCACGGCGTGTGGCCAATAAAAAAAAAAAAGTCTCCATCAGCTGAAGGCAAAGGGCAGGAACCAACAGCACTTGCCCCTGACCAGCCATCCTCGGCTTCATCAAGAGAACTGACGGGGGCTGTTCTCAGCCCGGTGGCTCCCCGGCACGCCCTCTGACCTGGTCACCTCTGCACCGAGGGGGTGGGCTGGCAGGCTTGAGCGGGCAAGTGTGGGGTCAGCCAAGGAACAGCCCCACAGGGCGGCTGTGGACTGATCTGGAGAGACTGCCAGGTCAGCAGGGGCAAAACAAAACTTTTTTGTAAGTTAATTAATTTGTTAATATTATTAGTATTTTCTGCACCGGGTCTTACTTGCAGCATGTGGGATCTGGTTCCCTGACCAGGGATGTAACCGGGGCTCCTGCATTGGGAGGGGCGAGTCTCAGCCACGGGACCACCCAGGAAAAGCCAACATTTCTGTCTGAAGCCAGCCAGTCGGCGACCGTTTGTTACGTCTGCCCCAGGACGCTCACGCAGGCCGCGCTCAGCATCACCCCGGGGGCCCAGGCTGGGGCACCCAACCCTCCTGCTTCTCCAGTGCAGCCAGCAGTTCCCCGAGCAGCTGCCCCCTGCCCCCCACCCCCCGACAATGGCCCAGAAAGCCTGGCAAACGCCTCAGAGTCACCCCCAGGAGACCGTTTCCTAAGCCAGCTGTTCTGTACGATGAGCTCAGAGCAGACACCTGAACCCGTGGGCACATCCAGCGAGCCTGCCAGCGAACCCCCACCCCTGACCCCAGGAGCAGGGGGAGCGGGGTGTCCCTAGGGGGGCTTCTCAGGGCCTCGTGGGCCGACTGTCGCTGCAGGATCTGCTGGAAGGGGTCTTTTCAAGGACCCCTCTCAACTGACCAATCGTGTTGGTACTAACTGGAACCAGATGAGCGGGTGGGCAGGCAGCCGGCGCTGGGTGGCTGGGGGACCCTATCCGGAGCCCTCGAGCGGCCTGGTGGGGGCACCGGCCAAGCTCCCCCACGGCAGGCAGATGAGGACCTGCAGTTCTCGACTCAGCTCAGAGGGAGGCGCAGAGGAACGAGGGGCCTGATTTGTAGTCGATGGGAGGCGGTGAGCCGACAAGCACCCCTCCCTGGAAGAAGCCAGAAACAGGCCGGGTGGGAAATGCAGCCGGGCTGCCCCCTCTCAGCCGGGTGTCGAGGGTGACGGGCTGGATCATGGCCATACTCTCTACGTCTGGGTGGGGGGCAATGGGGGCCTGGGGTTGAGGGTGATGGGCCAGGTCACGGTCACGGGGGCAGGGGGCACTGGGGGCCCTTGGGTGGACAGCAACAGGCCGGGTCATGGGCGCACTCTCCATGTCTGGCTGAGAGGCCCAGGACCATGATATAGTTCCGTGCCTCAGTTTCCTCATCTGTAAAATGGGGCCACCCCAGTGCCCATCTCAGAGTGGCTGTGGGAGCCAAATGAGGCCCCAGGGGTACAGCCCTAATATGGGACCTGCCGGCACCAGCTGCAAGTGGCTTCCCCTTGTTACAAACTGAGTGTGTCTGTCCCCTGCGTTTACGAGTTGAAGCCCTCGTCCCCAGGGGGATGGTGTTTGGAGGCGAGGCCTTTGGGAGGTGACTGAGGTTACAGGAGGTCACGTGGATGGAGCCCTGATCTGGTAGATTAGCACCCTTAGGAGAGAGCTCCATGTGAGCACACAGTGAGGGCCCGGCGGCCACAGGCTCAGGATGAGGTGGGACCACCCTCCTCCCCCAGATGACTGGAGCACCACCTGCCCTAGTGACCTCAACTTCAGGACTTTTAGGAGCCCTGAGCCAGTAACTGAGGACAGGAACCAAGGGTTTATTCTTTATTCTCCCTTCAAGACCTCAGCCTGCCCTGAGATTGTCCGGCTCTGAGCCCAGAAGGCAGCTCTGGAGGCACGGGTCGGGGGAGCCCTGGGCCAGGCTGTCCCTCTGCTGTCTCGCCCCTGCCACAGCCTTGCTGGGGCCGTGTCCTCCTGAACCCTCGGAGACCCAGGGGAGTGCTCAAGGGCGGTCCACAGGCCTTGGGACTGACTCTCCAGCCCGAGGTCCAGAGATGCCACGGGCTTTTTCCGGGATGGGGGTGGGCCCAGGAGGAAGGAGGCGGAAGGGCTGGAGACGCTTCTCCAATGCAGAGGAAAGGCGGTCTGGGGTGGGCAGCCTGCTGGGCAGAGGCGGTCAGCGTCGCAGGCCCAGCCTACCTGCTCTGCTGCCTGTCAGAGAGTGTGGCCGCGCCTCCACAGATGGAGGGCCCACCCCGGACCACTAACCTGGCTCGTCTAGAGCGGCCCGGCAAGGTTGGCCAGTGTCTCCCCGCGTGGGTCACCTTACTGAGCTCCCGTTCCCGGGCTCAGGGCTGCCCCCTGCCTCCACTCACTCCTCCGCTCACTGGCAGCCTGTGCTGGCCCGGGGCCTCAGCCACCTCGGGGCCCCACACTGCCCTCCTGGGCTGCCTCTGCCCCAGCCTGTGGCAGAGCTGAGTCCCAGCCACCCAGTCACAGGACCCCCACCCCAACTAGAGTGTGGCCGGGTGTCTGCGTGCACCTCGCAAGCCTGCTGGGGAGATAGGAGGGGATCGTGCATGACGCCTGTGTGCAGCGGGTGCGCAAGAAACAGCTACTGTCATTCGAAACAGCTACTGGGTGCTCTTTCAGAACACCAAACACAGTCCAGCAACAGTTCTCCGACTTTGGCACACCAGCCTCCACTCGAACTCAATCCTGAGTCCCTGCAGACCCCACAGGGCCCCACAGATGGCCCCTCTCCACTCTGATATCGCCCATCCAGGCCACACACACTGCACCTCGGTCTGGCTGGCTAGGAGCTGGGGGTTCACGCGATTCCCTTATTCGGTTCAGTAACTCGCTAGAATGGTTCCCGGGTGCGCGTACATGCACGCGTGCTAAACCGCTTCACTCATGTCCTACTCTTTGCAACTCTGTGGGTTGTAGCCCGCCAGGCTCCTCTTTCCACGAGACTGTCCAGCAGGAAAACTGGAATGGGTTGCCATGACTTCCTCCAGGGGATCTTCCTGTCCCAGGGATCAAACCTGTGTCTCCCGCGTCTCCTGCATTGCGAGCGGATTCTTTACTGCTGAGCCACCAGGGAAGCCCAGAATGGTTCACAGAACTCATGAAAGTGCTTCACTTACTATAATAAACTACCTGTTTGTTATAAAGGACATGACTTAGGAACAGCCAGAGGGAAGAAATGCACAAACTGAAGCACGGCCGGGGGTGAGCCTCCACGGCCTCTCGGGCCCCCCTGCCCCAGCCCTGCACTCTGAAGTTCCATTATGTAGGCGTGACACTGAGTCACTGGCTGATGGGGACCAACCCCAATCTCCAGCTTCCCCCTACCGAGAGGAGGGTCTAGCTGGTGACCAGCCCCCATCTTGAAGCCTTCTGGGGTGGCCTCCCGCACCCTGCCCCCCAGAGGCATCTCCTTAGCACATGAAACACAATAAATCCCGAGGATTTTCAGAGCGCTGCACCCAGAACTGAGGCCACACGCTGCATTTATTTTTCATTCTGTACAGCTGCCACCTGCACAGATACTCTGCCTGCTTCTGCAGTCTCTCCTTCAGAACGGGCCCCTCTGGGCATGCCATCACTCCACGTTTGAGGTTCTCAAGACCCTGTCCGAGCCCTCCCTGGGGTGGGGCTGTGTGGACCCCTTGCTGGACCAAGGGGGGTCTGCCCAGGGTCTGTCCTCCTCTGCAGCTGGTGGGCTGCTCCGGCCCCCTCCCTGAGCTGCCCAGAGGAGTGCAGAGCAGGCACCTCTCCTGCCAGCCCGAGGTCCCTCCAGCTGTGGAAGCTTCTGGGCAAATCATGCCTCAGCTGGTTCTGCGCCTGCCCCATCCCACTGGGGGCTGGGCCGAGGGGCACGCCTGAGTTTTCCCGCCTCTCCTCAGCCTTGAGGATGGAGCAGATCCACCCAGAAAAGAGAAACATCCTGGAAACCCCAGCTGGCATAATAATCGACCTGAAAGAGAGCACTTATTCGAGGTCTTCCTGGTGCAAATGATCTGCTAGAGGGGTGCTTTGTCCTCTGAACGCTTTTTTATTTTTTTAGTTGCATCTGGTCTGAGCTGTGGCAGGTGGGAGCTTTAAACTCTGCTTCTGCATGTGGGATCTTCAGTTGCAGATGTGACCTCTTAGTTATGGCATGTGGGATCCATTTCCCTGATCAGAAATTGAACTCCGGCCCCCCGCATTGGGAACAGAGTCTTAGCCACTGGACCAGGAGGGAAGTCCCCTTCTAACGGTTTAGACAGACAATCAAAATGAAAACGGAGAATTAAAAGCTTTCATCTGGCCCCTGGGAGCCCACAGGGGCTCCATGGCAGGAGACGGAAGACAAGCTTGTTATGGACTCAGGCCAGGAGGCACTCCTGGAACTGGACGTGCCTTCCAGCCTCACAGGACGCAGTGAGGCACTGGCCCTGGGAGTCAGCCCCTCTGACCAGCAGGGACAGCCCTGGGCAGACGCTCCGGGAGCCCTGTCTTCTTATGCTTTCTCCTCCCATGGGCAGCAGGCAGGCGGGCACTCCACGGCATCCAGGTGGGCCACATCCCTGCAGCGCGCCGGGCGTGGCCTTCAGGAAAGGCCTGTGATGCCATGGCCTGGGTTCTGGAGTCAGGGGTCTTTGTGGGTGAAAAGCGTGTCCTCTAAAGAGGTGGATCCCACGCTAACCCTGTGAGCAGGCGCTTACCTGGAAACGGGGTCTTGGCAGGTGCAGTCAGGTTAGGATGAGGGCACTGGGGTGGGCCCTAATCCAATGACTGGTGTCCTTATAAGAGGGGACCCTGGACACTCACACAGGGAAGGAGGTCGTGTGATCACGGAGGCGGAGCCTGGTGTGATACGGCCGCAGCCCCAGGACACCGGAAGCCCAGAGACAGGAAGAGGCAGGAAGGACCCGCCCCCAGAGCCTCTGGCCGAGAAATCCGCACAAACCTTGTTAAACTCTGCTCTCCCAGTCACTCTTTCACCGGCCTACCCCAAACCCTGGGTCTTGTCAATCCCTTTTTTTTTCCGCTACGACTAGCATGTGGGATCTGAGTTCCCCAACCACAGATCCAATCCACGCCCGCTGTGTCGGAAGCACGGAGTCTTAACTACCGGACGGCCAGTAAGTCCCTGTCTTGTCAGTTCTTTCCACAGTCATCGTTTCTTGTCTAAAAGGAACGAAAGCTTCCTGCTCTGGTCACTTTGTCGGGTCTTCATTCTCTCCGGAAGACTCCCCCGTCCTTGTAAGGATTCCTTAAGATTTATAGGCTTTTCTCCTCTTAATCATTGTCAATTAATGTTTAGAGCAGCCGGGGGCCCTAGAAGGTGAAGGAAAATTCTCCCTCCCTGATGACCCCAGGGCAGTGAGCCCTCACTTGCTGTTTCTACTTTGTTCAGGGGGTTCTCTCACACCGGGAGCCCCCCTTCATGTGTGCTCCTGAAAATGAGGACTTGATGCCCAGAAAGATGCCCCATTTGCTCAGGACCTGGAAGCCTCCCGCCCCGCTGAGCTGCTGGACACCAGGCCACAACGATGACCCTTGTTGGCATCGCAAATTAAGTCCATGGCTGCTGTCCCCTGGGAGGAGGGCAGCGGGCACCTCGCTGGGGTGCACTCTGCCCAAGCTCACTGTGTGGGGAGTGGGGCAGCCCACATGGGACCCCTGGACTGCAGAGCCCCTACACAGGGCTGCTCCAGAGAAGAGGAACGGAGGGGAGTCTCGTACGGCTGACTTTCCAGGAATTCCCTAGAAATCGTGCCTCTGGAAGGCAGCCCATTTCCATGCATCATCAACAGCAACACGAACAGGTCAGGACACAGAGCTGCATTTTCTGCATTCTTCTCAGGACATTTTGAAATCCAGGCTCCCTGGCAGGTACAGGCTTGCAAACACCCAGAAACCCCAGGCCACCTCTTGGCCAAATCTGGCAGGACTGCAAAGCCTGCCCACTCCTGATGGTGCCTGTACATCACATTCTTAGGATCTGCCCACCAGGACCCCTGGACAGCACATTAAAAAGCAGAGACATTACTTTGCTGACAAAGGTCTGTCTAGTTAAAGCTATGGTTTCTCCAGTAGTCACGTCTGGTTGTGAGAGTTGGATCATAAAGAAGGCCAAGCACTGAAGAATTGATGGTTTTGAACTGTGGTGCTGGAGAAGACTCTTGAGAGTCCCTTGGATAGCAAGAAGATCAAATCCGTCAATCCTAAAGGCAATCAACCCAAATCAACCCTGAATATTCACTGGAAGGACTGATGCTGAAACTGAAGCTCCAATACTTTGGCCACTTGACGTGAAGAGCCGACTCATCGAGAAGACCCTGATGCTGGGAAAGACTGAGGGCAGGAGGAGAAGGGGGCGACAGAGGACGAGATGGTTGGAAGGCATTACCCACTCGATGGACGTGAGTTTGAGCAAGCTCCGGGAGATGGTGAAGGACAGGGAAGCCTGGTGTGCTGCAGTCCACGGGGTCACAGAGAGTCGGACACGACTGAGCGACTGAACAACACTGGGACCGCGGACACAGGCTCAGGGAACTGCGCACAGTCTCGGCTGGGCAACAGTGGAGTGTCCATCGTCACTAGTGATCAGGACTCCCTGCCTCGATGGAGACATTCATAGGACACAGGGTGTGGACTCCCCGGCCCCTGCTGAGCCCCTCCCCAAATGTGTCCCTGCTTTGGGACCGGTGCCAACAACACCGGGCTTCCCTGTGGCTCAGTGGTAAAGAATCCTCCTGCGGATTCTTTATGTGGGAGACCTGGGTTCAATCCCCAGGTTGGGAAGATCCTGTGGAGGAGGGCATGGCAAGCCAGGCCAGTTTTCTTGCCTGGAGAATCCTGTGGACAGAGGAGCCTGGCGGGCTACAGTCCATGGGGTTGCAAAAGAGTCGGACACGACTGAAGCGACTGAGCACGCACCCATGCACACCAATGACACGGCCCCGTTCCTGCCCCACTGGCTCATGGGGGTCCAGGGAGGACCAAGAGTGAGCCCAAACCCAGGACTTGCATTTTCCTTCCTAAGAGAAGCCTTCGCCCAGCAACTGACACAGACTCACAGCTGCTGCTGCTGCTGCTAAGTCGCTTCAGTCGTGCCCGACTCTGTGCGACCCCATAGACGGCAGCCCACCAGGCTCCCCCGTCCCCGGGATTCTCCAGGCAAGAACACTGGAGTGGGTTGCCACTGCCTTCTCCAATGCATGAAAGTGAAAAGTGAAAGTGAAGCCGCTCAGTCATGTCCGACTGTTAGCGACCCCATGGACTGCAGCCTACCAGGCTCCTCCATCCATGGGATTTTCCAGGCAAGAGTCCTGGAGTGGGGTGCCATTGCCTTCACCCACCAGCGGACACAGACTCCCAGCTACAGTGGTGGAAAATATTCTCTGTCTGAGGCGGAAGGACAGCGGTAAGGATGGAGAAGGGAGTCAGTGATGGAAAAGGCAGCATTTGCCTTAGGATGCAGACCATCCTCTCCTCACCTGCCTGGGGGTGGCCAGCCCATGGGCCCTAAGGCTGCAGGACCTCTTCCTGTCTGGGGGCTGTGATGAAGCTCACGGCCCCACCCACCGCCGGTGCCCACCCCCCGTTGGCCCCCTCAGCTGGGGGTCTGTGCTGGCTTTTCCCAGAAGGAAGGGGATTTAGGAAAACCTTCCAGGACCACCCAGCCTGGGCCTCGGGCAAGAGGCCGCCTCGGGCTGCAGGGCCCACGGCAGGTACCACCCAGCGGCGGGTCTCCCAGCTGAGTGCATGAGCGCCGCCTCCTGGATGGAACGTGGGCGGAGGCTGGGCACCAGCACCCAGCCAGGGAGACTTCCAGCTCAGCGTAGCTCCTGCGTGTCCCACATCATGACCATTATCGAGTGCTTCAACTCAAAGGCAGCAACTGAGACATTAATCCCTAAAGCAAATGTTGAACTCGCAGAGAAGACAGGACGCCTCACTTCTGAGGCCCCGGTCTCCAGGCGCTCTTCCTGGAAGGCAATTCATCACTTCCTGCCTGGGCCCAGGAGGGTGGTGGCTGCCTCCGGACAAACACCAGGTCATCTCAGGCAGCCCCGGGGCCCGTTGCTGGGCGTTAATTAAACCTGTGGCTCAAAGGGTCCCGCTGGGTGAGTGGCCTGAGAGCAGACACCCTCATAATGCAAGACGAGCAAGGGGCCGGCCAGGTCCCCGTGGACTGGGGTGTGTCTCCATCACCCCTGGGGTTAAGACAGGATGCTCTGGGGTCCAGCTGACCTCTGCCTGGACCCCGTTCCAGCCATCTCTGTGAGTCGCCTCCGGCTGCCAGAGCATAACCCCACAGTCCGGGCGGCTCACACGACAGGAAAGTAACTTCTCCCAGCCCTGGAGGACGGAACCTGAGATCATGGTGTCAGCAGGGCAATTTCTTTCCTGTTCTCGGCGTGCAGACGGCTGCCTCCTCCCCGCGACCTCACAGGGTCGTCCCTGTGTGTGTCTGTGTCCTGACCCCTCTTCTTATGAGGGCCCCGGTCCTGTGGGATTAGGACCCACCCGAGGGACCTCACTTTATCTTAATCACCTCTTTAAAGGCCCATCTCTAAAGACAGTCACATCCAAGGTGCTAGGGGTCGGGGCTTCAGTATGGGAATTCAGAGACAATTCAGCCCGTGACAATCCCAACAAGACTTTGTTCTTCTGTGGCCGTGCTGTGAACATCGTGCGGGATTTAGGCCCCTGACCAGGGCCTGAACCAGGGGAGGAGAGCTGCTCTTTTTCTCCATCTTGCTCGCCCACCCGACCTCCTCTCCTGACCCCGGGGTGCTGGAGGTCATGGCCGCAGTAAATCAGGGTCAGGACCCCCGCACCCCACCCTCTTAACCACGCACAGAGGAGCCTGGTGGGCTTCAGTCCTCGGGGTCGCAAAGAGTTGGACACGATTGAGAGACTAACACGCACACTTGTGACCCTTGGCTAGACACGTGCCCTCGCTGGGGAGCACGTGGGATATGCCGGACGGCATGAAGGTCCCTTCTGGCTCTACTGCACTTGGGTGTCAAGGGGTCACCTGGGGGACCTGTGTGCTGTCCCTGCACTAGCTCACACCTGCTGCTCACACCAGCACTCTCGGATGAGTAGGAGCTCAGTCCCGTGGGAAGTCATTTCTCATCTCGAGGTGGCAGCTCATCTCCAAGGAGACATTCAGGGCCCAGGTGCTGCTGCTCTCCACAGGGGGCTTCTGGGCTTGGGGTCCGTCTGCATCCACGTGGCGGATGGATGGAGGGCCTGCAAGTCGTACCCGGAGCTCCGCCCACAGAACGAGAGCTCGGGCACGCTGGCAAGCCCGACGTCAGAACACGGGCCCCTGGGCAGTGGTGTCAGCTGCGTGCCCCAGAGGAAGAGACTGCAGGCCTAGAGGGCAGCAAGCCGCTGTGTGGTAGGGAGGTTAATTTGAAAAAAAAAGAGTGAAGGAGAACCTGCAACAACCTGGGGCCACTGGGGGAATGGGGGCCGCTGGGGGCAGGAAGTCCTCCACATGGGTGATGAAGCCCCATGACCGAGGTCTGGGAGGCAAGCCGCCTGTGCTCGTGTGCCCAGGGCTCTGGGTTCCCGGGTGCCTCCCCAGAGCAGCGCACGGGGAGGAGAAAACGCCAGGTCTGCACCTGCCCAAAGTCCCAGACCAGCGATCACACGCACCTCCCCGCCCCACCAGCCACTTTCGGACGCCCTCCTTTCCTTCCGGGGCCTCAGCTCTGATGGGATCGAGGGGGGCCGTCCCCCTGACGGACGGGAAGGCCAGCGACACGGTCTGGTCCTCGGCCCCCTGGGACGCTGCCGACGGTTCCAGAGCAGCTTCTCTCCTCTGTCCTTTTCGGATGACAGGTTCCCTAAGAATCCCACTCTGCTGCAAGTGAGAGCTTGGGAGGCTGCACATGATCGCGTTTCCTTTCAATTAAGAGTTTATATTAAGCAGATATGAGGGAGCGATCCCATGGACCCTCCCACGTTCCCGCAACCCAAGCCCCCATCATTACCATCAGGTGTCGATGTGCTGCACTGCTGCCATGGGTGAGCCAACCGAGACACGTTAGCACTAACTGAAAGCTCAGTTTACCTGGAGGCTCCCGCTTGCTGTTAAACATTCTGTGTCTGTGTGTGCACTCAGCCGCGTGCACACTCTCTGCGGCCCCGTGGACTGCAGCCCACCAGGCTCCTCTGCCCGTGGGATTTCCCAGGCAAGAGCACTGCAGTGCACCCCTCCTCCAGGGGGCCTTCCCGACCCAGGGATGGAACTCTGGCCTGCACCTCCTGCACGCGCAGGCAGGTTCTCTGCCACTGGCGCCACCTGGGAAGCCCTTGTGTGTTCTGCGGGTTTTGACAAATGCCCACTATCGTGTTTCCACGGTGCCAGCATCCTCAGGACAGCGGCAGCGCCCAGGGAATTCTCTGCAGTCTGCGCGGTCACTCCCCTCTCCCCCAACTCCTGACCCTCTGACTGTCTGCAGAGTTTTGCCTTTTCCAGAATGTCACATAGCTGGAATTACAGACCGTGGAGCCTTTGCAAATTGGCATCTTTCCCTCAGTCAGATGCTTTTAAGGTTCCTCCATGTCTTTTTGTGGCTTGACAGCTCATTTCTTTTTGTCACCAAATGACGGTCTACTGAATGGGTGTACCACAGTTTTACTGAAGGACGTCCTGCTCACTTCCGGGTTCTGGTGACTGTGGATAAAGTTGCTGTAAATCCTCATCTGGCCCCTCATCGTGCTTTTACAAAGCCACAGCTATAAACGTCCTGGCATCACGGCTGTGACTCATACGGTCCTAACAGCTCCCGTATTTCAACTGCTCACTACATAGCAGGCAGGTAGCTTTCCTCCTCCACCCCTCATTTACCACATGCCTCCTGCAGGCAGGAGTGTCTGAGAGCCGGGGACAGAGCAGCCAACGGGTGCCAGGCTCAGGCGCTACAGATGAAAAGCGGCCAAAGCTACTATCATATGGTGAGTGCCCAGGCCTGCCCACCTCACATCTCCACAGGTCACCCGGGGTGGGGGGCAGTACTGACAAGTCAGGGCTTCCACGCAGAAGCTTCTGGAAGCCTGTTCTGGAGGTTCAGTGGGTGAGGGAGCCCTGGATGCATCCAGTCAGCAGTCCTGGTTCTAAGGCCCGATGTGGCCCCGGAGCGCTGGGTGTGGATGAGCTCCGAGGACAGGCCAGGCGGGGGGCACACGGGTGGGGGGCTGGCGGTGCTGCAGGCAGGTTGGAAGAGGAGCCCTCATCCTGCAAACCGCGGCCCCCGCACATCACTGCCCCCCAGGCAAGCAGGAGGCCCCACTTGGTCTGTCCCTGGTCAGAACGGGCACGCCCCCTGCCCTGCGTTAAGTTCCGAGTGATGCCAAGAAGTTCCCAGGCGGGCCTGCGGTTTCCTGTGGCCACACAGCTGCCCGGTGACTCCAAGGGCGTAGCGCCACACTGGACCGCACGGAGGCTGGTGTCAGGCTGACTGTGCTCCCGGGATGGAGGGGGGCGATGCTCAGCACACGCCCCCTGCCCCCAGTGGAGACACAGAGGCCCAAAGACT
Source organism: Oryx dammah (assembly GCF_014754425.2). NCBI lineage: Eukaryota > Metazoa > Chordata > Mammalia > Artiodactyla > Bovidae > Oryx > Oryx dammah. The sequence continues at coordinate 46,030,699 of NW_024070199.1, forward strand.
CGGGTGCAGGGCTGGGGCCTGAGTCACGGCCACTGTTTGAACATCCCTCCCTTCAAACGGACAGACTTGGCAAACACATTAAATACCAATCGAGACGAAATGCCACCGGGAACTCGAGCATCCTTCGTCTTTCAAGCACAGAAATGACATGTGGAGCTAGGCCACGAGGTGACACCACGGAAGGGCCCTGGGTCCACTGTCTCTGGCACTCGTATCACTGGGCCCCAGGTGATCCCTCCCCAGAAAGTGAGAAAGCACCTCTGCCAACCCCCACGCTTGCCCAAACAGTGAACAACAGGACAAAGAGTAGACAACTGGAGAAACAGTAGACAACTGGATGCACTAATATAAAAAAAAAAGTCATGACCCAGAAGGGTCCTCTCTCTTCTTCCCTCAGGCCTCACTGCTGCAGCCCCCAGGGCTGAACACCTCATGGGCAGAACCTATGGCACCCTTTGGAGAAATTCTAGGATTTCTGACCTCAGCTGCAACAAACCATCAAGACAGAAATTTACAATTACCTTTACAACATCTTCAAAAAACGATGGGACGGTTCAAGATAAATCTGGCCAAAGGTGCGCACCCCTGCACACTGAAAGCTGTGACACACTGCAGAGACATGCGACAGACTTGACCGCAAGGAGTGATTCCCCACGGCCACATCGCCAAGACTGTCTTCAGATGTCCGTTCTCCCCAGCTTGATCTGTCAAAATCCCAGCAGGCTTTTTAGAGGAAATGATGATCTGATGGCTAAATTCACACAGAAATGCAAAGTATCGAGGATAGCCAAGACACTTGTGAAAAAGAAGAGCTGGAGAACTAACGAAACCTGATTTGGAGACTTATTATGGAGAGGCAGTAATTGAGACAGTGGTCTAAGACAGGTATTTGGAAAATCAAACAGCAGAGCGCTTGAACTGGACGCACATGTACATGCGGACATCTGGGCTTTGACAAAGGCTTGAAGTCGTGTCCCAGCTTTCATTTCTGCTGCTGGTAGACTGTACCTTTTTCCTTTCTTTCTTTTCTGGGTTAGTCTGGCTAGAGGTTTATCAATTTTATTGATGTCCTCAAAGAACCAGCTTTTGCATCATTTTTTTTTCCTTATCATCTTTCTATTTTCTATTTCACTGATTGCTGTAATTTTCATTATTTCCTTTCTTCTGCTTACTTGGGTTTAATTTGCTTTTTCTTTTAGCTTCTAAGAGTAGAAGCTGAGGTCACTGATTTGAGGGCTTTCTCCTTTTCTAATAGAGGTATTTTCTGCTCTAAATATCTCATGAAGAACTGCCTTAGTGGCATCCTACAAGTGTCGATATGCTGTGTTTTCATTTTCATTCAGCTCGAACACTTTCTAATTTCCCATTGGATTTCTACTTTGACCCATGCATTATTTAGAACAATATAGGTCAGTTTCCAAATATTCAGGGATTTTATAGACGTCTTTCTCTTACTTCATTCTTAAGGTGATTCCCTTGTGGTTAGGGAGCACATGTGTAAGGCTTGCATAATTCTGCATTTATTGACACTTGGTTTATGAACCAGAATATGGTTTATCTGATAACCGTTAAAAGTGCATTTGCAGAGAAAGCATTCAGAGGTCTATACATGTCAGTTAAGTTAGTTAATTGGTGTCGTTCAAATTTTCTATCCACTGATTTTCGGTCTATTTGTTCCACCAGTTACTGAAAGAGGGGTACAGAAATAATCTGATTATAATCGTAGGTTTTTTCTATTTCTCCTTGTGTTTTTTTGTTGCCTGTATTTTGAAGCTCTTTATTAGGTACTTAGGGTTCTTATATCCTTCTACAGAACTGATCTTTTTGTCATTATGAAATAACCTTCTATAACTCTCTTGGCATTCTTTGTTCTGAAATCTGCTTTGGTACTAATCTAGCCACCCTGTTTTTCTTTTGATTAGTGTTAACATGGTATATTCTTTCCATCCTCTTACTTTTAACATATTTGCGTCTTCATAATTTGAGCATGTACCTTGGAGGCAAGCACCTTGGTGTTTCATCCAACTGGATAATTCTGCCTTTTAATTGGGGGGTATTTATACCATTTACATTTAATGAGATTGTTGATATGACTAGGCTGAGCTCTGTCTTATTTCCATTTATTTTTATTTGTCTGGTGTGTACCCCCTCCCTCTTTTTCTGCCTTCTCTTGAGAATTTTTTTATGATTCCATTTTATATCTTCTGTCAGCTCATGAGCTATGATTTGGCTATTTTAGTGGTTGCCTTAGGGCTTCTGGTGTATATCCTTCACATATAATCAAGTGATGTTTCCTGACTTCACAAACAGGATAAGAATCTCTTTGCTCCTCTCCTCCCAGCCTCTTTGCCACTGGCAGCATACATATAACCTTTCCATGTCATAGCTCGAAAGTACACTGTTATCATTTCTGCTTAACACCCAAGACTTTTAAAGGGACTGACGTAATAAGATGTCATTCAGTTGTGCCTGACTCTTTGCAACCGCATGGCCTGTAGCCTGCTGGACTCCTCTGTCCATGGAATTCTCCAGGCAACTATCCTGGAGTGGGTAGCCATTCACTTCTCTAGGGGATCATCTTGACCCAGGGATGGAACCCGGGTCTCTTGCATTGTAGGCAGATTCTCTCCCGTCTGGGCCACCAGGGAAGCTCTGAATAATAAGACAACCTCTCCGCATATTCATGCAGGTACCATTTGTGGCGCCTCTCGGACCTCTGCGTATTTCCGTCTGCTGTCGTTCTCCTTTTACCTGAAAAATGTCCTTGAACATTTCTTATAGAGTGGTCTGCTGCTGATGGAGTATCACAGCTTTTCTATTTTGAAGAAGTCTTGTTTTTGAAATAGCTATTTTTTCTTCCCTTTCAACGCTTCAAAGACATCTCTGCGCTGTCTTCTTCCTTGATTTGTTCCTGAAGATGTATCTGCCGTCATGTATGTCTTTATTCCTTCATGTAATGTAGCTTTTCCCCCTTTCTGGTGGCTTTTAAGATTTTTATCTTTATCCCTGGTTTTGAGCAATTTGAAAACTACACGCTTTGGTTTATGTTTTTTTCCCCAATGTGTCTTGAGCTTGGGAGTCATAGAGCTTCTTGGTTCTGGGAGTTCACAGACCACTTCAAATTGGGGAACAACAAATTTCTATCAATTACGTCTTCGAATATTCTCTTTGTTCTTCCTCCTCTCCTCACCTCAATCCCCTCTGCGTATGCGCCAGGCTGTCTGCAGCTATTCTATAGTTCACTGAAACTGTCTTTTTTTTTTTTTTTTTAAATGACACTTCTTTTTCTCTTTTTGTTTCCTTTGAATCCTTTCTAATCCTACTTCTGCAAGCTCACTCTTCTTTTCTTCTGCAGCCTCCAATCTGCCCCGAATCCCATCTTGTGTATTTTGCATCTCAGATACTGACTGCTGTTTACCTCTAAAAGTTTGAGTTTTAAATTTAAAACAATTTTACTTGTAAAATGCACGTAACGTAAAATCTGTCATCTTACACATTTTTAAGTGTACGGTTCAGTGACTTAAAAAAAGAAGTCTCTTTGAGACCCCACTGACTATACAGTCCATGGAATACTGGACTCCCCAGGCCAGAATACTGGAGTGGGTAGCCTTTCCCTTCTCCAGGGGATCTTCCCACCCTCAGGGCTGGACCCAGGTCTCCCGCCTTGCAGGCAGATTCTTTACCAGCTGGGCCACCAGGGAAGCCCTTGAGTTTTAAATTTAAAATTTTCACTTGTGGTAAAATGCACATAATGTAAAATCTGTCATCTTACACATTTTTAAGTGTACAGTTCAATGACTTAAAAAAGAGCCCACGTTTCTGTTAATGTTTTAAGCATGTGGAACAGAGTTACGATGATTCTCTCCTACCTTTGCCTGTGGATTCTAACATTTGTATCCAGCCTTGGTCAGTTGTGACTGACTGAACTTCTCCCTCAGCACTGGTGGTGTCTTCCTGCCTTTTGCAGGTCTGGGAATTTCCAGACGGATGCCGGACACTGCAAATTCCACTTTATGGGTGCTGGATATTTTTGTAGTCTTACAGACATTCCTGAGCTTTGTTCTGGGTGTGGCTAAATAACCCGGAAAGAGTTTGATTCTTTCAGGTTTTGGTTTTAAGATCTGGTCGGGGAGATGGGGGAAGCAAAGCTATGACCAACCTAGACAGCATATTAAAAAGCAGAGACATTACTTTGCCAACAAAGGTCCATCTAGTCAAAGCTATGGTTTTTCCAGTAGTCTTGTATGGATGTGAGAGTTGGACTATAAAGAAAGCCGAGCGCTGAAGAACTGATGCTTTTGAACTGTGGTGTTGGAGAAGACTCTTCAGAGTCCCTTGGACTGCAAGGAGATCAAACCAGTCCATCCTCAAGGAAATCAGTCCTGAATATTCATTGGAAGGACTGATGCTGAAACTTAAATACTCTGGCCACCTGATGCAAAGAACTGACTTATTGGAAAAGACCCTGATGCTGGGAAAGATTTGAGGCAGGAGGAGAAAGGGCCGACAGAGGATGAGATGGTTGGATGGCATCACCAGCTCGATGGACATGAGTTTGAGTAGACTCTGGGAGTTGGTGACAGACAGGGAACCTATTGTGCTGCAGTCCATGGGGTCGCAAAGAGTTGGACACGACTGAGCAGCTGAACTAGCTAACTGACTCGGGGAGATCTGAGCTATGATTAATTCAAGGCTAATTCTTCTCCAGTATGGAAGCGAGACCCTTCTGAGGATTCTCCACGATGCTCCGTGAATTCAGCCTGCTGGGCAGGAAGAGGTACTTCCCACCCTCCCCCATCCTGAGTGAGCTCCAGATTCTGGTTCTCTAACCCTCCGGGAGATACTCTCTCCAGCTTCTCGTAGTTTCCTCCCACACATGTGCTGATCAAAGCTCTGCTGAACTCTGCACAGTGGCCCTTCTGGAATTCTATCCTGCCAACACTACCTGCCACGGTCCCCCAGGCTCTCAGCTCCACTTCTTCTACTTGCGTACCCCTCCAGCCTCTGCTGGGGCTCTCATTCCCCGAGGAAGCCGGGCAGTCAGAGCGCTCACCTCGTAACAGAACAGGGCCCTGTGGGGCCTTCCCAGGACAGACCGGCCCTGCCTACACGTCGTCCACCTGCAGGAAACCTAACCAGAGCTGAGGCTTCCCTGGTGGCCCGGTGGCTAAGACTCCACCCTCACAATACAGGGGGCTGGCCTTCCATCCCTGGTCAGGCAACTAGGTCCCATAGGCCGGAACTAAAGATTTCACCTGCTGCAACTAAAGATCCTGTATGCCTAAGGCCTAGTACAGCAAGATAAATAAATAAAAATATATATTAAGAAAAAAAAAAAAAAAGAAACACTGGGACAGGTGGAGCTGAAGGATCAGAGCGGGAGAGATAATGCAAAAAAGAAAAAAGCTTAAAAAAAGAGGATAAATCTAATCCGAGAGATGCAAAAAAATGCAGAGACAAAGGAAAGCCGTCAAACAAGACAAAATAACAGGCAGCCTCCGGGAGGGCTCGTGCCAAGGGGCATCCCTCAGAACTGCCCTCCGGGAAGGCTCGCGCCAAGGGGCATCCCTCAGAACTGCCCTCTGGGAAGGCTCGCGCCACCGGGCATCTCCCAGAACTGCCCTCCAGGGAGGCTCGCGCCACGGGGCATCTCCCAGAACTGCCCTCCGGGAAGGCTCGCGCCACAGGGCATCTCCCAGAACTGCCCTCCAGGAGGGCTCGCGCCAAGGGGCATCCCTCAGAACCGCTTCTGCCAGTGCCCCTGGCCCTGTGGTCAGCCACTGCTGACCCACACCTCTGTAGGAGACCCTCCAACAGCAGCACGAGACACAAGCTTGATCCCTGGTCCAAGGTCCCACATGCTTCTGGGCCGCTAAGCCCACGCACCAGGACTGGAGAAGCCTGCAGGCCGTAACGGAGCCCACACACTCTTGAGCCCGTGCTCTGAAACAAGAAGCCCTAAGGCCTCAGGACAGAGGCCTGTGCGCTGCGACTGGACACATCCTGCATGTGGCAACACAGACCCAGGGCAGCCAAAATACAGATAAATAAAAGGAAGCCAGAACAGCAATAATTTAGCCATTAAACAAAGTCAAGGAACTTCAGCTCTTCCCCAAGGGCTACAGACGATATTCTGAGCCACGTCCTTGGAGCTGTTTTGCAGATACTGAAACGCCCCAGCAGGTGGAAGAAGTTAACTACGTGGCAACCAGATTGTAGTCACAACATAAGCTGCCAGAATTCCGAGAACCAGCGTCAAGGAAAGGGGAACAAACCGACCCTAGAACTGAAGACGAACTGTGCTTAAAACAACCAAGATGACGCCGATCAGACCACACGTGCTGCACACAGCCCCCTCCTCCCATCTGTGCGCCCCAGCAACTCCCCTTCAGAGCTCTGATTAGCAGGGGGAAGCTGGTCTTTGGGACATGAGTCCACCTCCTCCCCAGGATTGCCCACTTCCTCAAAAAAGCTGTCTTTCCTTCTACTCACCACTTGCTTCTCAGTATCGGAATACTGAGCCACAAGCAGCCAAAGCTGAGTTCAGTAACAATCTCTTTTGTTTCCCATCTTTCAGAGATCAGTCATTTGTTGTCCGATGCCGAATCTTAAAATCTGTTGTTTCCTGTATTGTCTGAGCTTTGGTTACTGCCTGTGGAAGGGTACATCCAGCCTCTGTTTTCCCATCACGGCCACAAGAGAAATAGCCGTAGCAGTAGGCATTACTACTATCTTTTTATTTTATTTATTTATTTATTTTTATTTATTTTACTTTACAATTCTGTATTGGTTTTGCCATACATTGACATGAATCCACCACGGGTGTACATGCGTTCCCAAACATGAACCCCCCTCCCACCCCCATTAAAATTTCGAAGTTTCTTTTTTTGAAAACTGCAAACATAAGCAAAAGCAGAGTACCATGGGAAATCCTGTAATCTTTCCCAAAACTTTCACAATCATCTGTTTCATGGTGTTATTCGTACACAGCAAAACCACACTTCCCTGCCTTGAATCCACAAGACCTCGCTTCTCACTGTGCGGGGAGTAGCTAACCCCCAAGGGGAGTGGACAGGTGATGCTGCTATCCATCCCCAGCGGCAACTGTTCACCTCCTGACCCCAGCCCCGGGCTGAGAAGATCCTCACCAGCCCCCTGCCGGGTAAGGTGGTGCTCACAGTTCAAACGCCAGAATGAACACTGAAACAGTGAACAACTTTGTCACTGGTGACGAAGATACAGGTTGACAACTGATCTTGAAAACGAAAGAAGTTACTGGTCTCACTGGGTTTCCCTGGTGGCTCAGACGGTAAATAATCTGTCTGCAGTGCAGGGCACCCAGGTTCGATCCCTGGGTCGGGAAGCCCCTAGAGAAGAGAATGGCTCTCCACTATAGTATTCTTGCCTGGAGAATCCCATGGGCAGAGGAGTCTGGAGGGCTACAGTCCATGGGGTCGCAAAGAGTAGGACATGACTGAGTGACCAACACTTTCACTGGTCTTCCTGAGAACCTGAGCCTTCCCCAGCTTGCCCTCCCCAGCCCCCTCCCCCACCAGTGGGAAGAGAGCGGGCACCTAGCCGCGATAATGTCTCACAGATGCTGTGCGGTGTGACGCTGGCCGCTAACAAGTCAGTCATTAAGTCTCCATCACAACCACTTAGCAATCTTCTTCCTCCCTGTTTCTGTTTGGGGCCCTCTGGATGCATCAGTCTGAATAATTGATTTGAGCAGGAAAGCCTCAAGCTTTTGAAGTGGCTCATTAATTACCTGGACAGAAGGAAGACTCTGCTCGGCCACACACTGGCCCACCACGATCAAAGCAGCCTGCCTGGCTTGATTGGTTCCTCTGTTTGCAGGATGCAGAGTCCCCTTCGCTGAGGCACAGGCTGCTGAATCCCAGAGAACCCGTGCACCCCTCCCCCTGGTCCCTGGAAGGGGGCTGCCCTTCCAACTTACTCCAGGCACACTCAGCTATGACCGATGAAAAGGTGGTCTGCAGAGCATCTTTTGTTGGGGTGCTGCAACAGGCTGAATTATGTGCCCCCCAAATTCATACGTTAAAGTGTTGACCACACCCACCCCTGCTGCCCGACCCAGTACTTCAGAATGTGACTGTATTTGGAAATTGAGCCTTTAAGGAGGTAACAGTGAAGCTGGTTGGGTGGGCCCTAATCCCACCTGACTGGTGTCCTTACAAGACGAGGTAAGTGGGACACTCTAAGAGAGCCCAGAATGCACACAGAGAGATGGCTGGGTGAAGAGGGCAACTGTCTGCAAGTCCAGGAGAGAGGCCCTTACAGCCTCTACACCATGAGAACGTGGATTTCTGTGGTTTAAGCCCCTCGGTTGTGGCGTCTGAGCACAGCACTTCGAGCTAAGACAGGTGCGAAGCCCAGTGCTGGCTGAAGGACTGGTCAGGAGGCTACACATACTGGGTGTGTACCTTCTAACTCAAGCAGCTCAAAGTGGACAGGCCTAATCCAGACCAAAACACAATGAGGAGACAGGCCACAGAAGAATAATGACCCTTGAAGGGAGATGTTCAGGCAGTCAGTTCACAGGCAGCTGCAGGATGGGGGTGCATTCACAGAGGTCCAGGAGGCCAGGGGAGGGGGTCAAAGTGCGACCTCCATCCTGGTGGGGTGGTTTCTCCTAAGGGGTCTGAGGGGAGCTCCCAACAGGAGAATCTGGAAATCAGCTTCCAGCAGTCATGTACGGATGTGAGAGCTGGACCACAAAGAAGCCTGCGTGCCAAAGAATTGATGCTTTTGAACCATGGTGTTGGAGAAGACTCTTGAGAATCCCTTGGACCACAAGAAGATCCAACCAGTCCATCCTAAAGGAAATCAACCCTGAATATTCACTGGAAGGACTAATGCTGAAGCTGAAGCTCCAATACTTTGACCACCTGATGCGAAGAACTGACTCATTGGAAAAGACCCTGATGCTGGGGAAGACTGAAGGCAGGAGGAGAAGGGGATGACAGAGGATGAGATGGTTGGATGGCATCACTGATGCGATGGATATGAGTTTGAACAAACTCTGAGAGCCGGTGAAGGACAGGGAAGCCTGGAGTGCTGCAGTCCATGGGGTCACAAACAGCTGGACCCGACTGAGCGACTAAATAACAACAGGCAACTGCAGCTGCCACCTCTTACCCCGAGACAGTCACTGGGCTGGAGGTGGGGACCCCGCGAGGGGAGGAGCTGTCTCCAGCCCTGGGATGGATCCTGACTTTCTCTTTGAAAACATTCCACACAGGGACTCCCCTGGTGGTCTAGCAGCTAAGACTCTGTGCTCCCAACGCTAGGGGCCCAGGTTCGACCCCTGGTCAGGGAACTACACTTCACATGCTGCAACTAAAGATTCGCCTTGCCGCCAGGAAGACCGAGGATCCCGTGTGCCATAGCTGAGACCTGGCATGGCCAAATAGAAAACAAAACGAAACAACAACTGAGACTCATCCTGGCTGTGACCTTAAGAATAGCAGAAAAGGGAGGCTCCGTGAAAGAAACACTGACAGCTAAGTTCCCTTCCCCATCTCAGACCTTTGGAAAGTCCTTGTGGGAACCTCTCAGCTTTACAGCCTAGACAAAGCAATGAAAGTGACCCCAGAGAACACACCCGATGGGCTCTTGGAGGCTGCTGAAATTCTCAGAGCTCCGTGGAGCTGGGGAACACCTTATTCTGGGTAGAACCTCTGGCTGGAGGGAAAGGGCTTGAATTTCCCCAAAGCCAGCCTGCAGGGGAAGCCAGCCCCCTATTCCTGCTGGAGAATGGATCTTCCCAGCACCTCCTCCCCTGTGTGGGCAGCACACTGCTGCCGGGCTGCCCACTTCTTCCGGGAGGAGAGGAGTTTGTTCTTTTCGGGAAAGCAATGAATAAACGGCAGAATGGAGCGGTCTGGGTGTGGTTCGTGGGTGTGCGGTGTTGGTCGGGAGGCAGTTAAGCAGGGCAACCACGGTCTGTTTGTAGGGCGTGGCCTCTGAGGCTTTCGTTTTTGGCACCAGCCTCACTGCAGAGCATCCTTCCTTCCTTCCTTCCTTCCTGGGGCCTCAGGCCCAGGTACCCCTCCTCCAGCTCGTTACCAGATGCCTGGGAAGCCCGGCTGTGGGTTCAGAGTGCAGCTGGGCGGTAAGCGACAAAGCTGCTGCCGAGCCACGGCTCCCAGCCCCCGAGGAAGCTCTACGCCCCCCGTCTGCCCTTTCTCCAGCTTTGGGCACGCCGGGCTGGGCCTCCACTGCCTCCTCTCACCCTAGGGTGAAGGCACCAGGGGAAAGTGAGTCCAGCTCTGGGGTCCCTGCCCTCCGAGAAGACCTCGGTGCTGAGGGAGGGTGTGCAGGGCTGAGAGGCTGAGCCTCCATGGTGGATGGCAGTGGGGCTGTGGAGCTGTGACCACAGGGTCCAAAGTGGTGGTGACACTGAGCCGGACTCTGGGGTTCCTTTCCATGGTCCCCGATTCCTGTTTGTAGGAAACAGGTTTCTTTCACCTTCATGACCTTCCCAGAGTTCCAATGAGTCAGCTCAAACAGCTGCTAATCAGAGAAGGGACGGGGATGCAGAGACGGAGGAGGAACAGCCAATAAGAAACAGTGTGGCCTCAGTTCTTCCTCAAGAAACACACAAAACTATACTGCGAGCTCTCAGATGGTAAGGAATCTGCCTGCCATGGAGGAGACTTGGGTGCAATCCCTGGGTCATGAAGATCCCCTGGAGGAGGGCATGGCAACCCACTCCAGTATTCTTGCCTGGAGAATCCCACGGACAGAGGAGCCTGGTGGGCTACAGTCCATAGGGTCGCAAAGAGCCGGACACGGCTGAGCGACTAACATTAACCGAACTAAAACCACCTACAAATGGAAGATGTCAGTATTCTTCATTCCAGAGAAGTGCAAGTGAAAGTGAAGGTCGCTCAGTCGTGTCTGACTCTCTGCGACCCCACGGACTGTCTCCAGGCCGGAATACTGGAGTGGGTATCCTTTCCCTTCTCCAGGGGATCGAACCCAGGTCTCCCGCATTGCAGGTGGAGTCTTTACCAGCTCAGCCACCAGGGAAGCCCAAGAATACTGCAGTGGGTAGCCTATCCGTTCTCCAGTAGAGACCCAGGAATTGAACCAGGGTCTCCTCCCGCATTGCAGGCGGAGTCTTTACCAGCTGAGCTATCTTTCCAGAGAAGGTCACAGTTTAAAAACCTGTTTATCAAGAGACCGCTTGAGGCGAGAGTAACCGAGTGCAAGCCCTGAACACACGCTGATCCTTCCCAGCAACCGCACCCCCGAGCCACCGCTATAAAACTCACCGAATCCCCCAGGGTGAAGACACAGCTCTAAGGCACAAGCCCACTCCGTCCCCTTCGCCTGGCAATGCAACAAACCTATTCTTTTCTACTTCATCCAAAAGTCTGTCTCCGAGAGCTGATTTGGCGCTGGTGCAGAGGTTGTCTTTTTGGCTTCAGTGGGGCTGGGGAGCCAGAGCTGTGGGGGTCCTGAATGGTGGGACTCGGGAGCTGTGCCTGGGAAGTCAGTCTGCCTGGCCCCAGTGTGGAGAGGCAGGATCTGGGTCTCTGTGAAGGGGCCGGAGGGAACTCCCGGGTCCCTGCCTCGGGCCGGGGTGGAAGGGGGGCTGCCATAGGGATGAGGCCCCAGGAGGAAGAGGCTGCAGGTGGTGGAGATGGGGGCCCGAGCTCTGTTCACCAGGGGCTCCCCAGCTTCCTCCCTGCAGCTCCCCAGCCTCCCCGCAAGGTCCTGGACACGGTCAGTGGTGGGGGACAGCCGCCTCTGGCAGTGGGAACACCCACATGACCCAGTCCTGGCCAATCAGAGCTTCCCATCTCCCAGGCCACCATGGCTGGTTCCGGGGTGGTCGTGTGACCCAAGTCAGACCCATCAGAATCCTGCCTGGGTTCTGCCAGGTCTCCTGGGAAGGGTGGTCTGAACGGGGAGGGAGGTCTCAGCGTGGGAGAGACAGACCTGCACCAGAGCAACAGAGGCGAGACCAAGAGAGGGAGACAGAGACGGAGAGACAGAGACACAGAGACAGAGAGAGAGAGACAGAGGCAGAGAGAGACACACAGAGGCAGAGACGGAGAGACAGAGGCAGAGAGAGACACACAGAGGCAGAGACGGACCGGGGCGGAGAGGCAGAGCCCGAGAGAGGGAGCAGACGAGACAGGGCGCGGCGCCACTCTGCGCCCAGCTGCGCAGCTGAGGACCCACCCCTGACTGTTCAGTCACTTGCGCGTTAGCTGCCGGTTAAGCCTCAGCTATTCAGCTGGACCATGCAAACTGCCGCTTTTTGTTTTTTGACCTAAAAAGTGGCAGCTTTGACAGAGGAGAAGGGCCTTGTGTCACTGGAAGCTGAAAGGACCCAGAATAAAAATGGATTCAGCTGGCTGCTCTGCTGAGCTGCATCGCCCGGCCCTTTGAAGCCCTTCCTCCCTTTAGATCTTACGGGCCTCGCGAGGGGCACAGCACACTCCTGTCCTTGGTCAGGAGTTGAAACAACTTGATTTCAAATTCCTGGGGGCAGAACTTCAGGCCCCAGTGCCTCCCTGGGGCCTGCTCTCCAGGCGGCCCTGACCCAGAGGGGGGCCGCCTGGCTCTCCTTAGAAGCTGAGGTCAAGGGCGCCCCCGAGTGCGCTTCTGGGGGTCCGTGGCTAGGGTCTCATCACCAGCCGCCTGTGGAGGCCTGACCGGGGAGCAGCCTGCCTCTCTCTGTGGGCAGGGCTGGCAGGTCTGTTCCGCAGAAAGCTTGGGCCCAGAATCAGACAGCGCCACCCCCTCCTGAGGTCACTTCAGCTAGGCTGGCTTCTTGAGAGGGAACGCTGTCAGAGCCCGTCTCAACCAAGGGGCTGCAGGACGTGGGGAGTCCTGGAGTGGGGAGCAGGGCAATCAAGGCACCCAGAAACTCATGCCCACTTACCCCCAGGGCCCCCATCCACTGGGACCTCAAAGGCACTTCCTTTGTGGAGTTATCAGTGTGGTTCCAGGGACACAGAGCCTGCTTGTCACACAACTGAAGATGTAGGTGCCAAGTGACGGGGTTGGGGGGAGAGAGTGAGGGAGAATAAGACAAGGAGACCCCCAACCTGGTGTGCACCCCACAGCTTTCTAGTTCTGCTCACAGAGAAGACACACAGGTGGCTAACAAGCACAGCATCAGCGATTGTAAGAGAAATGTAAGTTAAAACCATGAGACACCTCTGCACATCTATCATAAGGTTTTGAATGAACAAGATCAACCTCACCAAGCAGTGGTGAGGGCGTGGAGGAACAGGAACTCTCATACAGATAGGCAGGAATGCAAACCTTGGCAGGGGCGTAAGACAGGGCGGCAATTTCTCTGAACATTTATCTATTAATAAATAGCACATGACCTGGCCCTTCCCTCTCTGAGAAGAGACACAAAAATATTTTTCTGAGAGATACAACAATACATGTCTGCACAAAAACTTGAATATGAATATTCATAGCACCATTAAGAGTCAAATGCCCGCCAGCAGGTGAGTGGACAGCCATGTAAGTGGTTCATCCTAGAGGGGACCCTCACTCAGAAACCCAGGGGGAGGAATGGACCCTCAGTCAGAAACACGGGGAAGGAGATGGTTGTCACATGCAAATCTTGAAATAATTATGCTGAGTGAAAGGAACCAAAAAAAAAAAATAGAGCGCAGACAGTGCGATTCCATTTATGTAAAATTCCAGGAAAAGCAAACTACTCTGCAGTAGCAGCCAGCTGAGCGATGGTGGCCAGCAGGAGGTGGCGTTGTGCAGGGCCACGGGAAACTTCTGGAGTGGTGGATGTGTTGATCATCCTGACCTTGGTGATGCTTTCAGCTGCGTACACATCTCTCAAAACACGAAGCATGGGAAGTTTAGTGATGGCCATTACAGCTCAATGAAGCTCTCTGGAAACAGAAACCGTCGCATCCTACTGCAGAAGGTCTCGAGGGAGGCGGCCCCACCTGGGGGACATGGCGCGCAGCAGGAAGGAAATACCCCCGAGGGTGACCAAGACAGGAGTGTGACCTCCCATCGGCGCCTCGGCGTCAACCAGAGTGAGTTTCAAAGTTCTGGGAGCTGGTGTCTGAAGCTGTACCCCTGTCAGCCCCGCGGCTCCTGTGGTGAGGACAGGAAGTGGGTCCCTAACTGACACTCCTGCCCCAAACCCTGCGAATTCAGGGAAGACCATTCCCAAATTCTGTCGTAGCGTGACAGTGAGGGCTGCCCCTCCTCCTGCGGCAGGGCCTGGGCTGGAATCAGCCATGGCCAGGCAAAGCCCTGCTCTCCGAACCCTCCCGGGACTGACCCCACGATGCCAGGCTCTCTCCAACGGACACAGCGGAGCCCAGAAGCCCCCAGGGCAGCGGCAGTTCCCACCCGCTAGAGGGAAGAGGAGTGACTCAGAACCACCCCTCGGGTGCCCACTGACCTTCTGCAGCACGGTGAGGGGTCGTTAGGTCCTAGACCGGAGCTCCGGGCTGGGGGTGATCGGGACAGTCTGGGGGTGAGGAGGCCCCAGCTGCGGCTGCCCGGCTCCCTGTGGGGTGGCCACAGGGGACAGGCCAGGCTCAGACTCTGGAGCCAGCACTGCTTGGGCTCAGGGGGCAGGGGTCACACGGCCTCCCAGAGCCTCGGGTTCATACACAGGGACTCAGGGCACACAGGCCGATTTCCAGAACAAAGCTGGGTGATGGGCGTGCGGGGGCTGGGCAGGGGCGGGCAGCATGGACGCTGACTGACCGCAGTTGCTCCCAGTACAGGGCATGAGGGCCAGAGCCCGGGGCTCCCTGCCCGGCACGGTCAGCCGTGCAGCTCCTGGAAGCCTGACCAACGCTGCATTGCAGGGCACGTGGTCGGCGATGACAGAGACCCTCGTGGCCCTGTCCGCAGCAGGAGGTCTGCTCTGGAACCTTCCATTTCCCAGAATGCTCTCTCTGCTCTCACACGCTGAAGCTCCCTGGGACCTGCTGCTTTGGTGGCCGCCCCAGAGACAAGCTAAGCCCCCACATGGCCCATGTCACCGGGGTCCTTCCCCTGAGCCTGACAAAGATCCTGAACCAAGAGGGACAGAAATTTGGCTCCAGTGACGAGCTGAGGTCAGAGGGGTCCCTGGACTTAGATCTCAATGCCTGAGTGGCAGCAGATACCTTGGCGTCCAGCACAGAGCCAGCAGGACGGTGTAGGACTGTGATGCACTCAGGATGCCTCGGGAAGGGCTGGGTGGGCTCAGGGCAACCCCTCTGGGCATGATGTCTGGTCTGGAGAGGGCCTGGCAGGGGGGCAGAGAGTACAAGGGATGGGGGGCTGGAGGTCAGAGGTCAGCTGCCCAGGCCTCCTGATCCCTCATGGTTCACCCTCCAAGGGCTTCGGGGGATTCAAGGATGGGGCATGAGGCACTTGAATGGTGCCCAGAAACACCCGCATGGGCTGGACAGTGTCCCCTGAAATACCCACATCCTGACCCCAGCACCTCAGAATGTGGTTGTATCTACAGCTGGGCCTTTAAAAGGTGATTAAGTAAAATGAAGTCAGGAGGGTGGGGCCCTAGACTCACAGGACTGGGGTCCTTGTAAGAAGAGAGCTCAGGACACAGACACACTCAGAGGGACGGCCCTGTGAAGACACGGGGAGGAGATGGCCGTCTGCACGCCCAGGAAGGGGGCCTCAGGAGGACCAGCCCCACCCACAGCTGGGTCTGGGAATCCAGCCTCCAGGCCTGGAGACAGTAATTTCCGCTGCTTAAGGTGCCTGGGCTGTGGGTCTTTGTGTCAGCAGCCCGAACAAACCTATACACAGAGTAAGCACAGTGTCCTGTCCAGGCTCACACACTCTGTTCCCGTTTCACAGGCCAGCCAAGGGAGGCGTGGGGGTGTACGGCCCCCGGCCGGGGGGACTTGGACCCTGGCAGGCTGACGCCCAAAGCCTTGCTTGCCCCACGAAGTCTCACCTTTCTCTGCCTGCAGAATGTGTCTGTGATTCTCAGAAGGAAAACAGACCACCAGGAAAGGGGGCCCTGGCCCTGAAGGAAGGAGGGGTGGACGTTACTTCTGAGTTTGTATTCCAGCCACACTCGGGCTGTGTGCACAGCCTGTTCACCTGGGGATGGTGACGTCACTGGCAGAACGCACGGTCTCAGGTGGGACACACCGCCCTCTCCTACAGCGAGCAGGGAGACGCGCAAAGAAGACGCAGACTTCCCGAGACTCAGACTTCCCGAGACACAGACTTCCCACCCTGTGTCCCCAGACCCCCACGTGCTGACAGGGGGCAGACTCAGAGGCCACAGGAGGGCAGGACCATGGTCCGTCCACAGAGGCGACGACAGCATGTCCTCTGGAGAGGCGGGAGGAGTGGTGTCCACAGCCTGAGGGGCCCCGAGGGCCACAGGCCGAGCCTTTATGCCACACACCAGTGCCTGCCAACCAAGCCCAGTGACCTGTCACACGTTCCGCCTGCTGATCTTCCTAGTATTGGGGCAATCGGAACAGCCAGCCGAAGGCTTTTAGCCCAGCTCAGAGGTGAGGGATGGATTTTGTTCTCAAATGAAAGTGACTGTTCCTGCCAAGAAAACGTTGCTCGTTTGTGATGGTGTAGACCCTCAGGATGCCACGTGCTCAGAGGTCATTACTGTGGTGACTGTCAGCCCATTTCTTGCCTTGACCCTGGGCCCACAGCGGTGTCAGAAGGGGCTCTCACACCTGCCATTTCCCTTCAGTCTGTGCTGAATATGGGTGCATGTGAACACAGGTGAGTGTGAGGCCTTTGCTGAATACAAGTGTTAACACTAGGTGAGTGTAAACACTAGGTTAAATATTCTTCTTACCCTGATTTATTAAAAGTAGGTCCTTCTCCTTAAATCTAAGACATGACATGATAAAATTCCTAGAAGTCAACACACACAATACATTCTCCAACATAAACCTAGCAATGTTTCTTAGGTCAGTCTCCTAAGGGAACAGAAATACAAGCAAATATAAACAAACGGGACCTGATCAAATTTATTAGCTTTTGCACAGCAAAGGAAACCATAAGCAAATTGAAAAGAATCTACGGATTGGGAGAGAATATTTGCAAATGATGTGATGAACAAGGGCTTAATCTCCAAAATATACAAACAGCTCATATAACTCAGTAACACACACAGAGACAAAAAAACAACCCAATCAAAAAATGGGCGGAAGACCTAAACAGACATTTCTCCAAAGAAGACATTCAGATGGCCAACAGGTGCATGAAAAGATGCTCAACATCGCCAATTATTAGAGAAATGCAAATTAAAGCTACCACGAGGTACCACCTCAGACCAGTCAGAATAAATAGTAGATGCTGGAGAGAGTGTGGATAGAAGGGAATCCTCCTACACCATTGATGGGAATGCAAATTGGTGCAGCCACTATGGAGAACAGGATGGAGCTTTCTCCAAAACTAAAAACAGAACTGCATGATCCAGCAATCCCACTCCTGGGAATACAACCAGCAGAAACTCTCCTTCAAAGAGATACACGGAACCCCATAGTCATCGCAGCACTCTTCACACTTGCCGAGACACAGAGACCACCTAGGTGTCCGTCGACAGACGAACGGATAAAGAAGGTGTGGTACATATACACAATGGAATACTGCTCAGCCACGACAAAGAACGACACGAGGCCACCTGCGTCGACGTGGACGGACCTGGAGATCACTACACTACACGACGTCAGTCAGACAGAAAAAGGCAAACACCATACGACACCACGTCTTTTTGAAATCTAAAAAACCATTTTGTTTAAACAAAGAAACTTATTTACGAAACAGAAACATACTCATAGACACAGAAAACAAGCAAACAACTACCAAAGGGGAAAGAGGTAAGGAAGGAACAAATTAGGACTTTGGGGTTAACGGACACAAACTGTTAACGTGCTGCGTGTGCTAACTCGCTTTGTCGTGTCCGACTCCTCGCGCGCCTGTGGACCAAAGCCCGCTAAGGCTCCTATGCTCATGGGATCTTCCAGGAAGAACACTGGAGTGGGCAGTCATTTCCTTCTCCAGGGCACCTTTCTGACTCAGGGATCGAACCTGCAGTTCTTAAGTCTCCTGCCCTGGCAGGCGGGTGATCACTGGTATCACCTGATTTCTGTTATATAACAGACAAACAGTAAGGACCTGCTGTATAGCACAGGGAACTATGTTCAATATCCTGCAGTAAACCATGATGGAAAAGAAAAAATAATGTAGGTCCTTTTCAAACTTCTGCACCCACCCCACCACTGCTGTGTGAAGACCCCAAGGGTGTGGACGTTGCCCTGGCCCAGCCCTGCTCTGCACGGCTGTAGTGCAGTCTTCCTGCTGTTCAAGACCCTCATTTGCAGCCAGTGAACCCACGAGGCACGACCGAGCATCTGAATGAACAACAAAGGTGCGACTTCTCGATGAAGCAGAGGGAGGCCCTGGCGGGGCTCCTGTGACGGCAGGCGGTGGGACGAGGCCCCACCAAGGTCTGCGTGGCTGGGAGAGGGCAGAAGGGTGGGAGCTGTTGCCTGGGAGCATCCAAGGTGGGGCTGGGTTTAAACGCGTCTCAGTTCAAGGAGGCCCCGCGAGACCCGGGCCTGTGTTTACGACAGGGAACCTGGGGGGACCCTCTGACCAGAGGCTGGAGGGAAGGAGCCAGTCTATATGGGGCACCAGGGTGTGCAGGCTTGGTGCCAGGCCTGGGGGCCAGAGCCTCAGACTCGGTCGGCCCTGCTCCCTGCCTGGTGACTGACCCATGTTGGCACAGCTCCACCCCTGCCATGTGGCAGCTGAGTGTGGGGCAGCCTGCGCTGGCCCTTCAATGGGGCCATGTGGCTGTGGCCAGAATCAGCCACTGAGGGTCCTGTGTCAAAGGCTGAGCCTGGGGTTCCCTCGCGTCCATCCTGCAGGCAAAGGCTTGCACCTGGGCATTGGCGGGCTCTCTGGGCCAAACATTACAACCAGCCCCTGACTGTGCCAGAAAGAGGAGAGCCCCTCAACGTCGCCTGAAAAGATGCCAAGGGCTTTGAGGTGCAACGTGGCAGCCAGTCTCCCAGCCTGGTCCATGGTGCAGGACTCCCATAGCAACCTTCATCCCACACTCCCTGGGGCCTCTGTGCCAGCCTTGTGCCCGGGCTGGGGCTTGATGGGGAAGGAGACAGACATGGCCACACCACAGTAGGGGGACAGCCACGTGATAAGGGATGGGTGTGGGGGGAGGGGCACAGAGCAGAGAAGTGGGTCCTGGTGGGGGGCGGGGCAGCGGCACTGGGAAGGAGGATTGAGTCCACCATGCAGGAAGCACGGCTCAGGCAGGGGTGGGTGGGAGTCAGAGCCGTAAGGATGGGGACACCTGAGACTCTGGAGAGTGGGCAGAACTCGGGGAACAGGGCAGTGATCATCAGCTGAAACCTACCGTGCGTGCACTGTCTGCCCTGATGGCCCCTCCACACATCACCTCCCAGAAGACCCAGCAAGAACATGCCAGGAGTGGATTCTCCCGTGGAGCCAGCACCTTGGTTTCAGCCCGGTGAGACCATTTTGGACTTATCACCTCCAGGGCTCCAAGGTAATAAAGTGTGCTGCTTTAAGCCTCTACAAGCGGGGTCACGTGTTACAGAAGCTGCAGGGAAGTCAGGCAGGAGCACAGCTGGCTCCTGCAGAGGCCGGAGCAGAGTGAGCTGGGGAGGATGTGGCTGAGGGCTGATGGACGGATGGAGGGCCTTCCCAGACCAGCTCCTCCCCGTCGGCTGTGGGGTGGTGGGCCTGATGGGGGACCAGCTGTGCTTGAATCCCCCTCAACAGACAGGAGGCAGCGCTCAGCCCTGCTCCCTGAAATGCCCTGGTGTCCACGCAGCACCAGTGGGCTGTCTCCGAGTCAGAGATCCCATCCGTTTCCAGAACAGTCAACCACGTCCATGCCCCACCAGCAAGAGGAAGTCTAGACACTGCTGATGGGCAGCACAAATCAGCAGGCTGGCTGCTGGTGACACGACCTCCCTCGGGGTCCCTGGGGGTTCGCTCACTGTGGCCAGCAGGACCGAGTGGGGCTCAAGATGAAGAGGAGGGAGCAGGTTACCGGCCAGGACCAAGGACAGCTCCTTGACCGCAGCTCATGGAGACCCTGCACAGGAATTCAAGATGAACAGGAGGAAGTGGGTCACTGGCCAGGACCAAGGACAGCTCCTTGGCTGTCGCTCATGGAGACCCCGCACGTGAGTTCAAGATGAAGAGGAGGGAGCAGGTGACCAGCCAGGACCAAGGACAGCTCCTTGACCGCAGCTCCTGGAGACCCTGCACAGGAACTCAAGATGAACAGGAGGGAGTGGGTCACTGGCCAGGACCAAGGACAGCTCCTTGGCTGCAGCTCAAGGAGACCCTGCACGTGAGCTAGTTTCTCCCTCTCCAGGCCCCGCCCCCCGTCCGCCTCCATCCTTGGCGCCACTGGCCGCCTGGCCTGGCTTCCTGGGACAGCCAGAGAGAACCTCCAAACCCGCCAGGGCCGGGGCTGTGATGGGCAGAGCAAGGCCAGTGGATCCGGCTGCAGCAGCAACTCTCTGTCCCAGGGGGAGGCCTAAGGGCCCGGCCTGCCCACGGTGGCCAGGACAGGCTGGGCAGGTGAAGGCAGACCTGGAGCCTGGTTTGCTGGATTTTGTGTCCCCTCTGTGCACCCCTGGAGCACCCCCTCCACTGCCCTGCCTTGTCTTGGAGCCTACCACGTCCAGGGCACTCTCAAAGCTCCAGGCTTTTCTGCCATCATTGGCAAGTGTCCATCCTCGGTTACATCACCCCAGAGACATGACCCAGGGAGGAAGATGCCAGACTGTGGACAAGAGGAGCGTGAGTGAACGATAAACACAGGCTCACGGGTCTCCCAGAAAGTTGTCCGTGAGGACCTAGAGGGAGGGACACAGCCAGGAAATCAATTCTCTTTTTGGGAGGAGGGGCAGAAGAGGAAAAACTTTTGTGGTCACTGAAATAAAGCTGCAAGCAGATCAGTTATTCCATTAAACTAGGAAAGGACCATAAAGAAGGCTAAGCACCAAAGAATTGATGCTTTCGAACTGTGGTGCTGGAAAAGACTCCTGAGAGTCCCTTGGATAGCAAGGTGATCAAACCAGTCAATCCAAAGGGAAATCAACCCTGAATATTCACTGGAAGGACTGAGGCTGAAGATGAAGGTCCAATCCTTTGGCCACATGATGTGAAGAGCTAACTCTTCACAAAAGACGCAGGTGCTGGGAAAGATTGAAGGCAGGAGGAGAAGGGGATGACAGAGGATGAGATGGTTGGATGGCATCACCGACTCAATGGACATGAGTCTGAGCAAGCTCTGAGAGATGGTGAAGGACAGGGAAGCTTGGCGTGCTTCAGTCCATGGGGTCACATAGAGTTGGACACAACAGAGTGACTGAGCTGAACTGGGGAAAGGCCTGCTGTTGTTGCAGAGAGGTCCTCCATCTAGAGAACACTCGTGGTTGGATGAGGGCTGCATGGGCTTTCTTTATTTTTACCTCTGACTGACAGCATAACTTCACTGGGTTTTTTAAGCTAATTGAGGCAAAAAGCAAAACAAAACAAAACAAAACACAAATCTGGGGGAAGGCGGGTGTCTGGGAAGGCACGTGGAGCACACAGAGCCCAGTGTCTTCATGGAGGAACCTGCCTCCATCCTTGTTCTGCCATCTCCACGCTGTGTGACCCTGGGAAGCCATTTGACTTCTCAGTACTTTCACTTAATCTCTTGAATAGAGAAGGTCCTGATGCCCATCTCTTAGGCTGAGGCAGATGAGGCTGGAACGTCTGCCCCAGCCCCGCCTCTTCTTTCAGCCAAAACACAGGCAGACATTGCAGCGGGCAGATGATCTGGCTAACCACACACCCAGGTCCCCAGGGCTGGCCCCCTCTGTGCTGAGCCACTCAGGATAAAACTCTGGAGCCCTCCTGGGGGGCCCTCCTCACTCCTACCCCCACCATCAGCAAACCAGGTCCCACCTGCTCCAAAGCTGACCTCGAGTCCACATGGCCACTGTCAGGATGCTGGCATGTGGATGTGGGCAGGGACCTTGGAACTGGTTCCCTGAGCTGCCTTTGTTCCTCTGCAGTCTATTCTCAGCCAGGAAGCCAAAGAGCTCACTGCCCAGGGCAGAAAACACAGGGCATTACAGCCAGCCAACCCTGGACAGTGACCTATGAGGCCCCCCCGACCTGGCCCGGATACACCCCTTCTGTCCACCAGCAGCCACTCTCCCCGCTCACTCAGTCCAGTCCAAGACCTCCTTCCCCTCCTCCAGCTTCTGGGCATGGCTTGTGGGGTCTGGCCTTACTCTCCAGACGTCCACAAGGCTCTCTCTCTGGCCTTGGAGGTGGGCTGCCCTGACCACTGTCCTGAATGCGGCGAACACCCTCTCCAGGCCATCCTTACCCATCGCCTGCTCCCTACCCAGACTTTCTGGCTCTGCCCACTGTTTGCAGCTTGTCCTGGCACCTGTCAAGAGGGTCAGCAGAGATGTGGAGGTCGGAGGGTTGAGGACAAGCCCCTGAGCTTCACTGCCACAACCCCTGGGGGCAGCAATGGGGCCTGGGGCTTGATTTAAGTGTTGTAGAGGTCATCCTGGATTTTGGATGGAGGCCGGGTGAGTGCCATCTCACAGCTCCTTCTCGCTGGAACTGCCCAGGCCACCCTTTCCACCTTGGGCAGCATACTCTGTGCCCTGGCAGCCCCATGACCCAAGAGAGGCACCTGACCCAGGGGTGGCTCATCTGCTGGCTGGCCAGGGGCCACCGCCAAGGTCTGATGCAAAAGGCATTGCCCAATGGGTCAGGGATGATTGGTGGAACTCGATGGACCGGCTACTTTCAGAATCAGAGAGTTCAAGGCCAGTGACAGCAGAATAGACCAGTAGAGAGGTGCTGAACAGCACAACAGAGGGTGGGGTGGCGGCCAGTCCAGAAAGCTGCCCATGGTCCCGAAGCCTCGACTCCCAGGCCACAGGGCCCTACAGCACTCCCCATCGCTAAGTATCACTAGCAAAAAATGGCTAAATGTGTCCCTGTTCTTTGTTGATAAGTACAGGCGTGTTTTCATCCTTACATCCACCCCTCCATCCATCCGTCTATCTTTTTACTTATCCTTCCCTCCTTCCACCCATAGATCCATCCATTCTTCTATCCATCCCTCCTTCCATCCATCCACCAACCCATCCCTCCATCTCTCCATCAAAGGATCCATCCATCCTTCTATCCATCCCTGTCTCCCTCCTTCCCTCCCTCTATTCATCCACTGATCCATCTATCCTTCTATCCATCCATTCAAAAGCAATTTGAACTCTTGAATGACCACCTACACCCAGGGAGACAATGAGGAAAAGGACAGATTTGACCCTGGCCCATGGAGCTCCCGGAAAAGGCAATGGTACCCCATTCCAGTACTCTTGCCTGGAAAATCCCATGGACGGGGGAGCCTGGTGGGCTGCCGTCTATGGGGTTGCACATAGTCAGACACGACTGAAGCGACTTAGCAGCAGCAGCAGCATGGAGCTCCCAGCCTGTGGGCTCATTGGCTGAACAACTAACCAGCGTGTGAAGGTTCTTGGAGGGCGGCACAGGTGCCTGCCCTGGTGAGTAACACAGTGGGAGCTATTCTAATCAAGCAAGGTCAGAAAAGGCTTTTCTGAGCAGGTGACCATCAGACCTGCCTGGTGTTAGAGAGATGCCTGCAGGCATGGGGAGGCAGGAGCTCAGGAGGGAGGCACCCGGGTCAGGGATGCTGTTGGAAGGTCACTGTGCTTGTCTGTTGGTTTTGCTTCTCTAGAGGAAGACCCAGAACCAACGCACAGGTGGTCACTCAGAGCCAGGCAGCATATCTCTGCGGGATCTTGGGGGTGGCCCCTGGGTGGCCAGCCAAGTGCACATGGAAGGGACAGGTGTGGACCCTTAGCATCCATCGCTGACCTCGACCACCATCTTCTTTTAGGCCAACTGGCAACACTGATCATGAGGCCAGTCAATTTGAACAGGGAGGTTCCTTCCTCTTGTCTGTTTTTCTGGACCCCTTCTCCCAGAATAGCTCAGGAAGCACAGAGCACAGCCGGTGCTGATGGTGGGCGTGGGCCCTGCAGGCTGCTACCCGGGATGGTAGGCTCACAGCCTCACCTGCCAGAGTGGGCAGGGCTTCCATCGCATCATCCCAGAATGCTTTGCTGCTGAATAACCCAGGAGAGCACAAGCCTCCCCTCTCCCCTTCCCCACCCCCACCCCCTTCCCAGGAGCACTGCAAACATGCATCTTCGGGCATTTATACAATTACGCAAACACGAGGTGTTCTTTTCAATAAAACACGGTCACTCTAGAGTCTGGGACTGCCACTTGCTCTCACAGCTCAGCCGTCTTGGCAGGGATATTGGGTTTCCAGCATCACTTCTCAAGGCCGGGCTGGGCTCCACGGAGAGTCATGGCAGGGTTCAGGGAAGCGGTTTCCACACACATCCAAGGATGCTATGCCACGCAAATCACCCAGAGAACAAAGCAGTACAGCTCCCTGTCCCTCTAAAGGCAGACTGGCCATCGAGACCCCCATTAGGTGGGTCCTGCCGGGCCCGAGACTGGGCGGTGGGAGGGGAGGCGGGGAGACCCCAGGGAGATGCGCGTCAACGGCACAATCCCCGCAGGAACACCCCGGCAGTGAGAGCCAGGGAGACGGGGCAGGTGTGCAGGACTCTGTGCAGCCACCAAGACCGCAGGTCACAGTACCCACTGATGTGGAAAAATGGCCTCCCTGTGTTGACTGAACAAGGGTAGGTTACGATGGAGAACGTGACGAGCCCATAATCCAGAGGGAAGAGGTATTTGTGGAGAAGCCCTGCAGAAAACAAGGGGGCTCTGGGGCTGAGGAGGGCCCTCTTCAGGGCAAGACTGTTGCCCTTCGAAAAGTTACTCGAGTAATAGTGTCCCTGCCCCTGACATCTGTTAAGTCTTAAAAAGCAAAAGACAGGAACTTCCCCGGTGGTCCAGTGGTTAAGACTCTCAGCTGCCAATGCAGGGGGCCCAGGTCCAGCCCAGGTTGTGCAACTAGGATCCAACGTGCTTGTGACCAAGAAAATTAAAGAAAAGGGGAAGACAAAGCCTGGAGTGAAGAAGGCCCAGAACCAGCATGTGATGAAAGAAGGAAGGCAGAGAAGGAGGGGCCCGACCCTGGAGCAGGCGGGACCGCGGGGGCCAACGGAACCCATTCTGAGCCAACTGGGGCGGAGATGCCGTCCCCGGCTCCCACACAGAGTGAGAGGCAGGATTTCTGCCAGCCTGGGGTTCCACACGGAGATCCGCGGTCAGGAGGCACTGGCGCCCTGGTGGCGCTGACAGGCAAAGATGCACTCGGCTCTGTGCCGCCAGCCTCGGGGCGCACGGGGGCCGTTTGGAGAGGCTCTGGGCACCACTCAGCGCCTTGGCCACTACGACCCCCGCCACCTCCTCTGCCTGAGTGCCGCTGGGAGCAGCCCCAGCCCTTCAGCTCGGACCCATCAGAGCTGGGATTGAAACGCGACTCTGTCAGACCTTGTACGAGTCAGCTCAGGTGACTCAGCTGTGTAACAAAACACCGCCGTGAGCACGTGTGCTGAGCCGCTTCAGTCGTGTCCGACTCTTTGTGACCCCATGGACTGTAGCCCACCAGGCTCCTCTGTCCATTCTCCAGGCAAGAATACTGGAGTGGGTTGCCATGCCCTCTCCTCCAGGGCATCTTCCTGACTCAGGGATCGAACCCACACCTCTTATATCTTCTGTACTGGCAGGTTAGTTACCCTTAGTGCCATCTGGGAAGCCCCAAAATACTTCAGACTGGGGCTTAAACAACAAAACTTGATTGTCCTCATGGTCTGGAGGCTGCAGGTCCAAGGCCAGGGTGTCAGCACAGCTGGGCTCTGCTAAGGGCCCTCTCCGTGTCCCCACGTGGTAGGAAGAGCTCTGGTACACCCTCTGCTTCCTGGAAGGACGCTGACCCCATCATGGGGCAGGGGAGCTCCACCTTCATCCAGCCTGAATTCTCTCTCCAAGGCCCTGCCTCCAGATACCCTTGTAACTGGGCAGAACTCCATGGGCCTTCCCAGGAGAGGTGCACCCCCCCACACACAACCCCCCATGTCTCCCACTGCCTCTTGACCGTAGAAAAGCTTTAGCCAAAGAATAAGCTTAATCCGAACAGCAGGAACATGCAGAAGCAAAGAAGAGCCGTCAAACAGGACAAAATAATCGCCTAGCCCTTAAACAAAGGGGAGGGCCTTCAGCTCCTCCTCAAGGGCTACAAACAATATTCTGAGCCATATCCCTTGAGCTATCTTACAGGTACTGAAACCCCCACCAGGTGGAAGAAGTTAACCACAGGACGGCCACACTGCAGCTGTGACGTAAGCTGCCACGATTCCAAGAAACGACTTCAAGGAGACTGGAACAAGCCAGCCCTGGAACTGAAGAGTAACTGTACTTAGAGCAATTAGGATGATGCTGGCCAGACTACCCTTGACAACTTCGAGATGACTGTTGGGGCTGCCCGTGGCCCCCTCCCTCCACCTGTGCACCCCTGAAACTCCCCTTTAGAAGCTCTCGCCCCCCTGGTTGGCAGGAGGAAGGTCTGCCTTCTCCCCAGGGTGCTGGCCTCCTGAATAAGGGAAACTTTTCTTTGCTACCAAGGCTCGTCTCTTGAGTACCGGCTTTCGAGATGCGTTGGGTTAACAGCCACACGTGTGCTTAGGGCTCCCACACGTGAATTTAGGGGGACCCAGTCCTGGGCCCTGCAGACCTCGGAGCTCACCCTCCTCTGACACGTTACCCTCTCTCTTCCAAAGACACTGTCCCGTGCTCACTGGCTTGTCCCTGTCACCCCCTGGGAGTGGGCCCAAGCCAGGTCACAGTGACACCAGCAAACGCCCACTGAGCTGGGAGGGCGGCCTCCCGCCTTCCTCATCGTGTGCAGACCACTGCTGTGTGCAGGCCGTGAGGGAAGCCGGGCCCTCGGGGCCCTGGTCTCCGGCTGCCTCAAGCGGGGACCAGGCCTGGGCCGGATAATGAGGCAGAAGGGCCCGGCTCGCCACAGGGTGGACACAGCCCGAACCCTCCACCAAGGGGTGAACAGGCCCGTGATCCACCCTCTTGAGTGGAAGTGATCTGCACCCTGGCCGAGCCAAGCCCGCTGGGCGAGCTCCGTGCCCCATTTCTCGGGGCCCACAGCTTTCTCCTCCCCGCTTCCCACGTTTCTGCACTGTGGGCCGGCGTGACAACAACTGTGTGCCTGCAGGCTTGACCACTATGTCCTGCAGCCACGCCCGCCTGAGACGAGCACCTTCCGGCCCCGACTTCCCACCAGGGAGACCAGGCTTGTCTGTCTCATTGCGGTAACAACCCAGGTCCAGCCATGTCCCCTCCCCGGCCTGCCACGAAACAAGTGCTCAGCGAAACCTGGGTGAAAGGAAGTCAGACTCACTCTGGAAGCCAGAGGTTTTCTGGGGTGCTGGCCATGAGTGGGGGCTGGGGCTGTCACCCCACATCGCAGGCCCAGGATCACGTGTGATGCCCACAGCCCAGGGGAGGCCCCAGGCCACTTCTGTTGCTTTTTTGAAGTCCCTCCACCAACACTGTTTCAAATGTCAGCACACACACAGCCCAGCAAATATAACTTACATACTGTGAACCATCGGAAGACAGCTGTCTGGCTGGGTGGGCCCCCTCTTAGGATGGACCATCCCCTCTCGGTCATCATCAGCTGTCCTGAGACTTCTGGCCCAGTGAGAAATCTCACCTGTGAATTAGTTCAAAATGAACACTCCCTGTAACAGTAAAGTGAAGTTTGGTTACAGTAATTAAATATTTACTCATTTCAGTGGTTTTATTATCGTTTAAATCCTGGGGCCTCAAAGAGAGATCTTTTCTAGATCTCTTTGCTTTAGCAAAGCTCTCCAGTGCTCAGCTCCTGGCAGAGGCATCCTGGAGGACTGTGGCTCTGGACCACTGACCCCCTGCTCCCAGCCTCTGCTTCGTCACTGGGCCCGCTGACCCCATCTACCCGCCTGCCCCACGGGGCTTCCAAAGCGCTCAGAAGCCACCAGACAGAGGGTGTTCATGACCCGCCTGTCGACTGAATGAGTGAGTGAGTGAGCAGATGGATGCTAAGGGCCAGGAAGCCTGGTAGGGGGTTACTCTGTGGTCAAACGTGACGTCCACCTTCTGGAGGGACAAAGGGGCGACCTTGTTCTTTTAACAGCTCCCGCCGAGCCTGCTGGCTGGGGGCTGCCCTCCCCAGGCTGTCGGAAGGTGCCCAGGAGAGGAAGGTGGAGACAGCGGGGACCACTAGGGTCCCCTCTCCAACCTCCATGGACAGAAAGTCGTTCCAACATAAGCTTCCCTCCAAAGTCCCCTAGAGCCTAAGAACAAAGTCAAGTGCTCTCCGGGATCCTGCCCGTGAAGGAAGAAACCAGAAAAGCCTAGAGGAAATCCAGCCCCCGCACCCTGTGAGGGGGGTCCTCGCATACTGCTCCACCTCCTAGGGTGGGCCACCCTCCCTGGGTGGGGGGTCGTGCAGCTGTTTCTGTTCCTTTTCTAGTCCACTCACTCATTCAGCAGGCACACGGCAGACGGGGGTCTGGCCCCTCTTATACACTGATGAGGACGTCCGTGGGGGCCTGCGGCGTCGGCCGTGGCCTGGACCCACCCGGGGGCAGCGAGGCTGGCCTACAGCAGACCTTCTCGGGCCATCCTGGCCAAGTCCACAGGCCTGACGCATGCGGCCACCCCTGACGTCTCGTGGCCAGTGGATCATGACCAGGAGGGCCCCGTGACACTGTCCTACACGAATCCCCTCGTCCTCAGAAGCCTGGCCCTGCCTCCCTGCCCATCGAGACAGGAAGGACGCTCTTCAGGGGCCCGAGTGCTTTGTATCAACAGAGAACAGGTCCCTTTATACGGACTCAGCCTCCGGATGTGGGGCTGCATCCCCCACCCAGGGGCCTTGGGTGCCTGGTTTTCAAAAGAAAAAAAAAAGGGACCTGGATGCCCATCAAATACCAGTATGGATGAGTGGATAACAAAATGCACGTGTCCATCCACGCAGGGGACTTTTTTCAGCCACAAGAAGGGATGAAGCACGAAACACTCCAGCACACAGATGACCCTCCACGACACTCTGCGCTCAGTAGCCAGGCTCCGAAGGCCACATCCCAGGCGAGTCCATGTGCATGCAACACCCAGAAAAGGCAAATCCAGGCTGGGGCAGGGGGAGGGGAGTGACAGCTGACGGATCAGGGTTTCCTCGGAAGGGGGACGTGAGAATGTTCTAGAATCAGCTAGAGGGAGTGCTGGCACGATGCTGGATGCTAATACCACCGAACCGGATGCTAACACCACTGAACCAGATGCTAACACCACTGAACCGGATGCTTTAAAATGGTTAATCTTCACCTCAATAAAAGGCTGAAAAAGTGAACTCGAACCCAGGATGGCTGAGAAGGGCTTCAGACCCGATGGGCTCGTTCCCCTCAAGTCGCCCATTGCTTGTGGACAGCACTCACTCCACTCGGAGCAGCCGGAGCTTCTGGGAGCTGGAAGAGGCAGGAAAGAGCCTTCCCAGGGGCCTCCGGAGAAGCTCAGCCTCCTGACACCCTAACTGGGGGGTTCTGGCCTTCAGACTCTGAGAGGATAGATTTGGTGTTTAAGCCCAGTGTGTGGTCATTCGTCCTGGCCGCCCCAGGACCTCCCACTCTGGGGAGCTCTCTGCCCCCGAGCACTGACAGGCCCCTCGTCTCTGGCACACGGCTGGTCCTGCCACAAACCTACGGAAGGCCTGAGAGCACATGGCCGAGCCGGACGCCCTGCTGCTCACAGGACGCCCACTTGGATTTCCTTCTGGCTGACCTGGTACCTGGGGACCACGGGGATGGGGCAGGTTCTGCAGGCAGGTCAGAAGAAACCAGAAGCTGTGGGGAGTGGGGAGGGGGCTTCTGAGAGATAGGCCAGGGTTGAGAAGGAGCAAGGAGCAGGGGCTTCGGAAGCTCTGCTCACGGGGGTTCCAGCTTCTGACGCGGGAGAAGCACCGTGACTCAGACGTGGCCTCAGGGGGGCCTGGTGTGGGGCCCCCAGGCCTCGCTGTGCCCAAAGGACCATAGGACTTGATGGAAATGAAAAATGCCAAGAGTAGGATCCAAATAGGGAGCAGGGGGTCCAGTGGGCAGGTACTGCTTGGGCAGTGGGGCTGCTGCCTCTCCATCCTGCCCCCTTCATTCCCTCAGTGAGCGGTTATTAGGCCCCTTCCGCTGCGGTACGGCAGTAAACAGGAGGCGCCCGCTCACCGGGGCCCCACAGACAGCTGGCCTAGCCCAGGGTCGTAGGCTCTTTGATGGGTGTGCCTGGGAGCTTCCCAGGTGGCGCTAGTGGTAAAGAACCTGCCTGCCAGTGCAGGAGACGTAAGAGAGGTGGGTTCGATCGCTGGGTGGGGAAGATGCCCTGGAGGAGGGCACGGCAACCCACTCCAGTATTCTTGCCTGGAGAATCCCACGGACAGAGGAGCCTGGCGGGCTGTGGTCATAGGGTTGCAGGGTCGGACACAACTGAGTGACGTGGCAAGCACGCAGAGCACTGGGGCTGCAGAGCAGGGCCCTCACTCCAACCTGGGGGTCACAGGAGGCTCCTCGAGGAGGAAGTGGGGTCCGTGCCGCAGACTGAAGGCTGGGATGGGACCTGGGAGGCCTGGGGCACAGCCTCCACCCAGGCCTAGAGGTGGAGGGCGGCGGGGGGACAGGGCAGGAAGATGGAGCTACAGCCCCCTGGCCTGGGGTCAGCAGACAGGCGTGTCATCTGCACAGGGTGGACAGGCTGGGCAGCTGGCACTGGTGCCCTGTGCCCACCCACAACCGAGGAGGGTGTGCCCAGGGAAGGGCCTGGCCCTTTCTCTGAGGTCCTGCTGGGGCGGGGAGACAAGAAGACCGACCGGGGTGAGGGGTCTCTGACCTGGTGGGGACCCTCGGGTCAGCCACCTGGCTGTCCCAGGGGCCTCCACGATCTGGGGTCAAGTCCTCGCTCACTGCGGACTCTGCCCATCTTCACGCGTTCTCTTCCATCTCCTATGAGGACACCACCACTGGCTTTGGGGCCCACCCAGCTGAGCCAGGATGACCTGGTCTGGACATGCTAACCTTGATTACACCTGCAGAGACTTTTTTCCCAAACAAGGTCACATTCACATGAATCTTAGGGGCCACCATCCAGCCCCTCCTGCACTCTGTGAATATTTTAGTTTATTTCATTTCAGTCTTCCAATGACTGTGCACGGACTCGAGCTCCCCCCACGTCGCCCCCCCCCACAGTGAGTGACGGCTGTCTGTAGCTGTATTTATATTTATCTCAAGAGCCCGCAGCAGGCCTCCAACGCCGACCCCCTAGCCCCTCTGAAGAATACTGAGTACAAAACGCACTTGCTGCCGGGTGTGGCCGTTCCCTCCAGCCAGGGGGTCAGTGGTAGTGGGGGGCGGGGGCCGTTGGGGGCACATAAGGGGCACGAGGCTGCCAGCTCCTGGGTCCTGCCCTGGCTTCACTTCCTGCTCTGGTTTCTTGGGGCTTGTCCTTTTCAGAGCCTCCACGACCCTGAGGACTCAGACTGGGACACGGAGAACCGTGGCTCCGGGAGACACAGGAGGCCAGAGGAGCCCAGGGGCAGTTTTCTCGGGACCTCACTGTGGGTGGTCTGGGGTCTGCTGGAAAAGCCAGGTGAAAGGTGACCTTGCCGCACTGTCACCCTCCGCCTGCAGGTCCCACCTGAGATGACCTCCCGCCGGGCGCCTTCAGGGCATGCCGCCGAGGAGCAGCCCCCTGGGCTGGGTGCTGCTCCTTCCCTCCGCCTGGCTGGGGCCTGGCAGTGGATGAGGCCCTCTCCACCCGCCTGTGGGGTCGGGGCCGCTGCGGGGGAAGAGGCAGGAAGCCTGTGGCAGTATTCGATTTGCGTTTGTCGGCTGAATGAAGCTGGGCTGGAGTGTAGGGTGTTTGAAGGTGGAGAAGGCAGGGGAAGAGGCTAGAAATGTCTGCTTGGGGGCCTTAGATATCTGGGGAAGGAGTTTACAGTGGATCCCTAGTTAGCACAAATGACTCAAGAAGGAATCAAAACCAGAACGGTCCGGTAACCACAAAAGCCATCACACCCGCAATTACACCTCTTTTCACCAGGAAAACACGAGGCTCTGTCGGCCGTCGGAGCAGGGTCGACCCCTCACAGAAGGAACCAACAATTCTAACCCAAAGAACGTCTTCCAGAGGTAAAAAGAGAGAAAGCCGCTTCCCAGCTTGTTCTCTTGAGATTGACTTGATTCTCAGATCAGAAAAGAAAAAGACTCGAAAGAAAAATTACAGGAAGCCTCGTTCATGAACTTAGATGCAAAAATCCTAAATGAAACATTAGTGAATGGAATTTAGCAACGATTCAAAAAGATCACTTCATCATGGAGAGCTGGTTTATCTGAGGAACCTAAGATGGGCCTCCTAGAAGATCAATTTACGTAATGAAGCAGCAACGGAGAAAAGCCGCACGACTGTATCAAGTGATGCACAGACGCCCTTGATAAAATCCAATATCCATTTGCAATTAAACTGAATCCCCTCGGCACACTGGGAAGAGACTGAAATATCAATACTTGAACCTGATAAACTGCGTGTCCAAAAACACCTAGAGTCAACTGAAATTTTGAAAGCGTTTCTTTTCAGATCAGGATCAAGACAAGTAGGTCCTGTATCCCCACTTGAATGTTTTATGGCAGGTGGGCCCTAGTCAGCAGAGAGAGAAAAAGAATAAAAGACACAACCAATGG
Organism: Oryx dammah; assembly: GCF_014754425.2. Lineage (NCBI taxonomy): Eukaryota > Metazoa > Chordata > Mammalia > Artiodactyla > Bovidae > Oryx > Oryx dammah. Next base: position 46,063,530 of record NW_024070199.1, read on the forward strand.
ACAAAAAAATGAGAATTAATAAGAGAATTTAGCAAGGTAGCAGAATGGAAAAAAATCAATATACCAGAGTCAGCTGCATTTCTACACTCCAGCCGTAATCAGCAAATGTAATTTTAAAAAATATACCACGAACTACCAAAAAAGAAGAGAGAGAGAAAGAAACGACTTAGGAATGAGTTTAAAACTGCTGCCGTTGCTCTTTATGGAGACAGTTGTTGAATCTGTTTGAATGACACGCAAGGTGGCCTTAACAGATGGAGAAATAGAGACACCCGTGGAGAGGAAGAGGAAGGTGTGGATTCTCCTCAAATTGGTCTACTTTGAGTCAATACAATTCTAATACAAATCCCAACAGGGTGTTTTTGTTTGTTATCTGGTGTAACTTGATTTGCCAATTGGAAAAAAAAAGTATGTGGAAGAGTCAAGATCCAAGAACAGCTAAAATAATCCTAGGGGCTTCCCTGGTGTTCCAGGGGTTAAGACTTTGCCTTCCAATGCAGCAGGTGAGGGTTTGATCGTTGGCTGGGGAGCTAGAATCCCACATATCTCACTGCCAAAAAACCAAAACATAAAAGCAATATTCCAATAAGTTCAATAAAGACTTTAAAGATGGTCCATGTCAAAAAAAATCTTGAAAAAAAAAAGAAAAAAGCTAAAGAGGAACAAGGTGGGTTGGGTGGGGGAAGGAAGGTGTGTTTAGATGTGACCATGACAAAGGTATCAATTCCCAGCCCAGAAACAGACCTGCATCCATGGGGACACTTGGTTTATGACTGACTCAACACTGTACTACTTGGAGAAAAGGTTCTTACTGCACAGACGATGCTGTAGGAATAGATTTTCCACCTGGGGGAAAAGATGAAATTGGATCCCTACCTCACACCACACACACGCACACACACACAAATTCCTGGGTTAAAGATTTAGATGTGAAAGGCAAACTTATAAAATTCCTAGAAAGCAAGACTGGTAAAAATATTTTGATGACCTCATGGTGGAAAATAATTTCTTAATTAAGTCACAAGAAAACATAAGCTTTCAAGGAAAAGTTGGATAAATTCATCTATATTACATTAAGAAGAGCTCATCATCAAAAAGATGAAAGACGCACGCTAAAGAGCAGCCAACAATATACACAGAACACAAGTCAGAAAGAAAAAGGCAAACAACCACAGGGAAGCCCAGGTGAGAGAGGAAACAAGCATTTCCCAGAAGTGGAGCCCCACATCGTTCAAAAGACATGAAAGATGCCCCCAAGAGTTCACTGGCAATCAGGCAACGTGGACGGAAATGCCAGTGGAGAAACACTGAACGCTCCTAGGTTGGCAAAATCGGCAAGTCTGGGCAAGGAGCACTTGCTCCTCGGAAGGAAGGCTGTGACAAACCTTTTGTTGCTGTTCAGTCACTAAGTCACGTCTGACTCTGCAACCCCACGGACTGCGGCAGGCTAGGCTCCTCTGTCCCCCACTATCTCCTGGACAAGCCTAGACAGCATATTAAAAAGTCAAGGCATGCTATGGTTTTTCTAGTCATGTACGGATATGAGGGTTGGACCATGAAGACAGCTGAGCACTGAAGAATCGATGCTTTCAAATTGTGGTACTGGAGAAGACTCTTGAGAGTCCCTTAGACTTCGAGGAGATCCAGCTAATCCTAAAGGAAATCAATCCTGAGTAGTCTTTGGAGGGACTGATGTTGAAGCCGAAGCTCCACTACTTTGGCTACCTGATGGAAAGAGCCAACTCACTGGAAAAGACCCTGATGCTGGAAAAGATTGAAGGCAAAAGGAGAGGAGGGTAGCAGAAGATGAGATGGTTAGACAGTTACACTGACTCCATGGACATGAATTTGAGCAAACTCCAGGAGGCGGTGGAGGACAGGGGAGCCTGGTGTTCTACAGTCCATGAGACTGCAGAGTCAGACATGACTTGGCGACTGAACAATTACAGTGAGGTCTGGGGAACAGCTGTGCCACTTTGAGACCTGCCACCCAGTGTGACAAGTGGGGGGAGGACTTGACTGGAATGGCCACTACAGAAAAGTTCTGTGCCACCTCCTGGGAAAACTGCTCTGGTTACAGCCGCAAAAGCCGGGAGGCCACCCAACGTCCACTCCAACAGGAGAGTGGACAGCTACACAATGAAAGAGGTCCATACCGCCTCCCAAACTCCCCGTCAGAACGGCCCTGGAAACAGAGAGTTTCTCCTTCTTTCGTGTAGTTTAATTGGCGGGAAAACCTGGTCCCAAGAGAAAGAGAGGCATCTATCAGCTGCAATTACCCCTCTGGGTGTGAACATCCAGATGTTCCGAGGCCAAAAAGTCAGCGTGCTGATTACATGGTGCTAATCCCTGGGATTATACAAAATACACAGAACCTTATATTTTGTAAAATTTAGCTTAGAGCATAAAATAAATACACTGGGCAGCATACTTGGGCGTCCCAGGTGGCAACAGTGGTAAAGATTCCACCTGCCAACACAGGAGACTTAAGAGATGCGGGTTCGCTCTCTCGGTCTGAAAGATCCCCTGGAGAGAGGCATGGCTACTCACTCCAGTTTTCTTGCCTGGAGACTCTCATGGACAGAGGAGCCTGGAGGGCTACGGTCTCTGGGGTCATAAAGAGTCGGACGAGACTACAGCAACTTAGTGCATAGCACACAATGCATACTTATTATATCACCTTTGCTCTGAAACAAACCTGGCCCCATGGACTGTGGATGAGGGACTAGAAACCTGTCTACTAAGTGGAATCCTTTACATTTCCTGGGAAAACAAACAGACAAGCCACAGACGTCTCTGAGGATAAACCTCAAATGCACCACCCTGGTCAAAGGTACAGGTCATCCAAGAAGCTAGATGCCCAAATTCCACTTACATAAACTTGGGAAGCCGGCAAAAGTGAGCTCTGTTGAGTGATATAAACCCAGGTAGCCATCCTGAAACTAACACAATATTCTAAATCAACTATACTTCAATCTTTCGTCTCCTTAAACGATATGCTAAGTATGGAAATCAAGAGGACGAGATGGTTGGATGGCATCACTGACTCAATGGACGTGAGTTTGAGCAAACTTCGGGAGATAGTGAAGGACAGGGAAGCCTGGCGTGCTGCAGTCCATGGGGTCGCAAACAGTCAGATACGACTGAGCGACTGAACAACAGGTATGGAAATAACCTGCATTTGTCTCTGCCGTGAAGCCGGGATCCAACAGAGCCTTTTCTCAGGAGGAACACAAATACTCTTGAGCAGACGAACCACTGAGAGTAATGATAATGACACCAGGGAACAGAGACGTTGAGTAACTTACTTAAGGTCGCACAGGTAATGAGGCCTAGAACTGGGATCTGCAGACGTGGCCTCCTCCATGCTGCGGTTTTTTCTCGGGCTAGGCCTCCTCTAACCCCCTCATCCAATCTCCTAAATTTGATGCTTTCATGAAAACTAGAAAGACCCTGGAAGAAGACAGGAGAGCTAGGGGTTGGACCCTAGACTGCCTCCGCAATTGTCCTCCCTTTACAGCCCAACTGGCAGGTGAGGCGATGTCCCTGGAGCCTTCCCCCAACCCAGGGGACATGCAGTGACCGACCCGGACGCTGGGGGCTGCGGTGATGTGAGCAGATGGAGGTCAGCGGCCAGCAGAGGGTCAGGGAAGCAGAAGAGCCCAGGACCACCACTTATGAGGACACTTAACCCACGGCGGGAGCTCCCAGTGCTCCTGGACTCATCCCTCTCCTCATCGCCATCTCCTCCTTCAAGAAACGCCCCCCACGGCTCTCCCATCCACAGGAGGGGGACTTCAGAGCAACCAGACAAAAGTGAACTGCGCGAGCAGGTAACTGTGACCTTGGGGAGGTGGGTGTGGTACTCTGAGCATTCCTGGGGGGCGGCCTGGCCTGGCCCAAGGGCAGCGGTCACCTCCAGAGGAGGGTGCAGTGGGGCTGGAAGGATGCCCAGGGCCTCGGGAGGCTCGCTGAGGGGCCACTCTCCAGGGAGAGGGAGCCTCGTGAAGACCACCCACTGGCTGGCGCCAGCCCCCGAGCCCCCGCCCAGGCCCTCCTGCACCGCCGTCGTCTGGACCAGGGACCCTGATGGGCACACAGCTACCTGGGGCCCTCAGGGCCCCCGGAATGGTCTGGATGCTGAGTCCAGTGGGCCCTCGGCGGCCTGGGAGAGGGCTTACCAGCACTCTGGGCTGTAGTGGGCACCAGTTCAGTTCAGTTCAGTTCAGTCGCTCAGTCGGGTCTGACTCTTTGCGACCCCATGGACTGCAGCACGCCAGGCCTCCCTGTCCATCACCAACTCCAGGAGTTCACTCAAACTCATGTCCATTGAGTCGGTGATGCCATCCAGCCATCTCATCCTCTGTCGTCCCCTTCTCCTCCTGCCTTCAATCTTGCCCAGCATCAGGGTCTTTTCCAATGAGTCAGTTCTTCGCATCAGGTGGCCAAAGTATTGGAGCTTCAGCTTCAGCTTCAGTCCTTCCAATGAATATTCAGGACTGATATTTCCTTTAGGATTGACTGGTTTGATCTTCTTGCAGTCCAAGGGACTCTCAGGAGTCTTCTCCAACACCACAGTTCAAAAGCATCAATTCTTTAGTGCTCAGCTTTCTTTATGGTCCAACTCTCACATCCATACGTGACTACTGGAAAAACCACAGCCTTGACTAGATGGACCTTTGTTGGCAAAGTCATGTCTTTCCTTTTACAGCATCGGACCTTGCTTCTATCAACAGTCACGTCCACAACTGGGTGTTGTTTTTGCTTTGGCTCCATCTCTTCATTCTTTCTGGAGTTATTTCTCCACTGATCTCTAGTAGCATATTGGGCACCTACCGACCTGGGGAGTTCATCTTTCAGTGTCCTATCTTTTTGCCTTTACATACTGTTCATGGGGTTCTCAAGGGAAGACTACTCAAGTGGTTTGCCCTTCCCTTCTCCAGTGGACCATGTTTTGTCAGAACTCCCCACCGTGACCCATCTGTCTTGGGTGGCCGTACATGGCATGGCTCATAGTTTATTGAGTCAGACAAGGCTGTGGTCCATGTGATCAGATTGGTTAGTTTTCTGTGATTGTGGTTTTCAGTCTGTCTGCCCTCTGATGGAGAAAGATAAGAGGCTTATGGAAGCTTCCTGATGGGAGAGACTGACTGAGGGGAAACTGGTGATCCTCTGGTCAGCAATTTAAAGATGCCCTTTCAAAATTTACTTCCTGGAAGCTTTGCAGAAGAAAAGAATCATAATGTAGCTAACAATCTATCCTCAAGGTCTTTCCAGTACTTGGCTCACTGCTAATCTGCAGTGGAGTTTGGAAAAAAGTCACAGAATGGGCAGCTGCCTGTGGCAGGTACGAGGTTGGTCGGGGCAGCTCAGTGCCCACCCGCCCCACGCTGGCTCTGGAGAATGGAAGCCTGCAGGGAGCTCACGGCCAGGGCCTGCTGGCTGGCTGTGGAGGAAGGTCCAGTCGGGATCCTTCAGTGATGCTTATTAGCTCTTAGTTCACCAGGGGAACGTCTGACGAGCTTTATTTGCTCATTCCTGCAGGCACATCGGGAAGTCACTCTCCTCAGGGAAGGAGACAGGCAGTGCGTCCCCTGCCACTGGCTCTGCTGGGGCTTGGGCACCGGTGGCCAGACGGAAGGCTGACCCAGTGGTCTGGGACACACTGCAGGGCAGTGGAGGCAGATATGCAGGCTGTCCTGGTATCCAGTCTGATTTTGGTGACTTCAGCCAAGGTCTGTGCGAAGTTAGTCGGGGCTGACCTTCAGCTTCTGTCCTTAAGAGAGCCCCGGGGCCACTGCCAAGCTCCTCTGCCTGTCACTTCCTGGATGAGTGTATTCTTCTCATAATTTCACATCTTTCACACGTCTCACCAGGCACTTGACATTCACTGGTCTTTTACATTTTCTAGTGGTTCTTTCATAATTTTCTCTAGTGGGGCGGGGGGGTGTGCCTATTCTATGTTGTAAATGAAAATCAACTAAATTTAGATTTCCTTTTGTGCGAGGATCTTGCCTATAAAAATTAACTTGATGGTGCCACTGGGCATCTGGGGCACACGTAAGAGACTGTTTAGAGCACCGTGCTCCCTGAGTCTCGGGAATGCGTTATTGATCCAGGGACTATTGGTCTCCTGTGTTTGCTGCAGTCTGTAGCACGGGAAGCTGGGAACTGATAGTTTTTTAAGCCAAGAGGGTCTCCCTTTTTTTTCTCTTCTGACGTCAAATATTAAAATTAGACATTTACCGTTTAAGTATACTACCTACTGCTAAGAGTCCGCACACCTGCGGCCTCTGGGTACTGGCTGCCGGTGCTTGCAGCCTGTGTCAGTATTGAGATCTTGGACAGATCACCCTGTAGCCAGTCAGCTACCATTACTCTGTGGACATGGACCCTCGGCCCGGGGGAAGGGCTGTGGTCACGGCGTAAGGACGATGACGCAGCTGCTGGAAGCAAGGAGACCTTCCCCTGCCGAGTGGGCGCCACGTGCCCTGTCATAGGTGTGCACGGACAGACACACGGCCTGACACAGCCACGCACGAACAGAGTGGCCCCGAGCCTGGCACCCACGGGACTGCACACACGTGTGGGAGGCCGGAGGGCCACAGGGCGGGCTCGGCAGCTTGGCAGCCAGTGTGTAGGCATCACCCTGGCAGCAGGAGGCCCTTCGTGCAGCTGGAGTCTAGAGGAGCCTCGGGTGGGGCAGGGAGGAGTGGGGCAGGGCAGCTGGGGGCAGGGAGTCGTTGGTCTTGGGCAGGACCCGGCTGGAGGCTTCAAGGAGGGGACAGTGCACAGTCCATGTAATGGAGAACAGCGTTTGCTCCCTAGATGGCCTCTTTCCATCAAGCCCCATTTCTCTGTCCATAAAAGTGGCCCCTTGTCCCAGCCACTCCTTAGCTGAGTGCGATTCCTTGGAAGGATGCTTTTGTGCCGGGCAGCCGGGTCACGTGGTCACACGGCACGTGGTCCTGTGCCTTGGGGTGGGTGCACCCTCAGTGAGAAGGGCAGTCCTGGGGGCAACCAAGCTTGGCACACCCCAAGGGTGAGCTGAGTGCCCGCCCCCGGCTCATGCGTGCCTGGCACGGGCCCTTCTCGGGATGGCCCCATTTCCGCTCATTTTGGGTCACACTCTCTTTGACCCTTGAGTTTTCCTAATGCAGCTGGTCTCTCCCCTCCAGCGATTAGCACACCGGTGGCGCGAGCTCCTGCCAGGTTCTTGATGGCCCACGGCGTCCAGTCACCTTATTTTTAGCAATTTTCACTCCAATTACTGCTCAGTGACAGTGCAGATGTACTGAGGACTTATCCATCATGCACTTTCTTCCAAAGAGGCAAGCAGAGGCGAGGGGGTACTAATCTGGACCCCACAGTTTCCTGGCCCCAGAGCACACAGCCAGAGTTACAGATGCAAGTTGCCAGCCCATTTCTCACTGTTTCTCCTCCTGGAGCCAGAGCAAAGGGGAGCTGGGAAATTTGATGGCAACCAGCCCCAAGACGGCAGGCAGGCTGGCTCTGGTCCACGGTCACCACCGTAGCCGAGCTCCGAGCCTGGCACCGAAGCCACATTCCTCTTTGGAACAGGACTGAAGGGAAGTGTAACCGCTGCTTTGGCGACTTCACCTCTCCCCACGTCCTCTGCAGGAAACACAGAGCCCCCAGGAGGACACGCAGAATTGAAAGGATCCCTCAGAAATCATTTATTGTTCCCGCCCTCCCTGAGATAAAAAGATACTGTGAAATAACATCATGCAGAGACTCTGGGGGAAAAACACCAGAGAGCTTGGGGGCCCCAGATGGGCCACAATAAGTTGGGACTGCTTCTTAGAGCCCCACTGTCAAGGAGTATTCCTGGCCAGAGGCACCCACAGAATGATCTGAGCTACCCGATGACTGTCAAGACTCATCTGAAAACCAGCTCATCCGTTACTTGTAAAGCATCTCCTTGCTCTCCACCAGGACTGAGGGTCTCAGAAACAGCCGTAGCAAGTCTGACTACCTCCTGCCTCAGTGCCTTTGCACTTGCTCTTCTGACGCCTCTGAATGTCTTCTGCCCACCTTTCCCATCTAAGCGACTCCTAACCACTCTCTTGAGATCCTAGCTTGCATTTACCACCTTAATGTTCAAGCAAACTGTCTGAGATCTCGTTGGAACTCAGGGTGGGATTCAGCAGGTGCTGGGTGGAGCCGAGTCTCATGTTTCAGTCAGGCTCCAGGGTGATGCTGAGGCTGCTTCCCCAGAGCTGGGTCTGGAGTCCGAGGTTCTAGAGCCGTGGGTACCCCGTTCCTCCACGGACACACCTGCAAACATCACAGACCAGGTGGCACCACCGTTACCCACAACACGTGGCCCCCTTCTCCCGTCCTTGAGGCCCAGGCTGAGTCCTGGCTGCCTCTCTGATTCCCCCGGACCCAAGCCAGGTGTGGTGAGGTGGCAGAGACCTCACGCGTCCCCAGCCCTCAGGCGTGCCCCAGCCCCAGCCCCGAGACTCGTCAGGCAGCAGCAGGAAGACACTGGCAGGGAGGAGGGCCAGGCGGCAAGTGGCAGCAGCGTTGTTCTCGAGCCCGCGCCCCTGGACTTGGCCCTGGAGATGGCGCGGCTCAGCCTCTGGTTAGTGAGCCCCCGGGTCCCTGCCGCGATGCCCAAGTTTCAGCTCGGAGATGAGGCACCCGGGTGGGGTTGTGGCCAGCAAGGGCACCAGCTCGCACACCAGCCTCTCCGCCCAGCTGGGGTCAGATGGGTCTCACATCCACACCAGGACGTGAGACGCCCCTAGAGGGAGACGACTCGCCAGGAGGCGTCCAGCCACATCCCGAGACCACGAGGCAACGCGCCCGCCGCAAGCCGGAAAAGAAGTGGTCCAGGCTCATGGTATGGGCAACTTGCCCAGGCCCCACAGCACGGGCCTGGGGACGTTTTACTGAGTGAAGTGGCTTCTGGGCTAGACACTGGGCCAGTCCTCCCTGGAAGGTCAGAGGTGGTGGACTAGCAGACGCCAGGGCCTGGGGACCTGGTCACCATCAACCCCCTCCTGCTGCTCTCGTTTGGTGCCACCTCCCCCGGATGAACACGCGCCCTTGCTGGGCCACTGGGCCAGAGGCTTCTCAGAGAAAGCCTGCAGCCACCAGGGGGCTGGGCAGACAGGCCTGGAGGAGAGGATGGCGGCCCTCAAGGGGTCCCTGGGTCCACGTCCACGAAGCCACACGCTTCATTCGGAAGCAGCTGTGCTGCGTGCCCCCAGCCGGGCCAGTGTGTGGTTCAGAGGACATGGAAAAGAGGCCCGGGTCAGGAGGAGGTCACCCAGTGTTCTTGTTGGACGGGGTTTAGCCCCTTCTCCCCCTCCCTCTCCTGGAAAGAAGAATCTATTTCTGGTTCTTGTGGGGCAGGCTGAGCAGCTGCCCTCTGTCCACCTGACTCTGAACAGAGAGGCTGAGCGACTCTCCCAGGGTCACCCAGCAAAGGCAGCACCAGGTATCTTGACCACCTCCCACCACATTTTACAAAGAAGAGCTGAAGGTGAAGTTCCCCGGAGGCTTTGGCTGGAAATCTTCCCCTGATGTGCAAGGGTTTTTTTCTTGCCTCTCTTTGGAAGAAGGGCTAGTTTTTCAGCCACTGGTTGGGCTGCGTGAGGATTTACTTAGCTGGCCAGGTAGGGGGCCTCCTGGGGATGGGGAGGGGGCCCATGGATCTGAGAGGAGGGCTGGGTTCAAGCACAGCTCTGTAGATTTGACACCCGGGGGCTGTGGGCAGGTCACTGCAAAGCCAGGAACGAGTCTCACCCTCCGGGTCTATGAGGATCAAGCTGTGAAGCACTGTGGGCGCTGACCTATCGCACACCCTGAACGAAGGTCAGCATGAAGGGCAGGGGAAGGGACTCTGTGCTTTGGGAAAAAAGGCAAAACAGGCCCTCAGATAGTTGTATTTCAGAAAAAAGTTTTACACACCTGAATCCTTACTCCTTTGCAAACGTGGAAAAGCACTAAAATCATGAACTGACATTCTGCTCCTCGTGGCTAATCTCAACCTTCCAAGGAGATCTGAGCTTAACCGCATGAGCTCCCTTTGCTAAAGTCGAGTCTACGCCGGCCGCTCCCCCAACTCTTCGGAGCAATTCCTCGGGGCGTTCTCAGCTGCTGTTTCTGGGCTACCGTCCTGAGTAAGTCCCTGGATGAAACTGAAGCGCACAGCGCTCATGCTGTGCGTTTTCCATTTCAGTCGACATCACCCATCCTTTCTCTGAGCCTCAGTTTCTATATCAGGAAAATGGGTCAAGGGGGAGCCAGGACCCAGCCCATGCTTGACGGAGGGAGCCAGTGAGGGCTGCTGCGTCTCCTCCCGCTGGCCACGACCCCTGTCGGTCAGCTGCAGGCTCTGTTCCACCCTGGCCTCTCTCTGAGGACTCAGCTCCCCACATGGCCACCTGGGCGCGGGCCCCCACCACGCACAGAGGCCCATTCAGCATGAAAAGTCTGTTCTGTTTAGTCTCGTCTGTTTACAGCAGACGATAGAACTTGATCTCAAATTATAGGCCACTCAGCTCAGCACGGTTTATTACGCACAACCTCACTTGGATGGCTATAAATAACCCTCACCACACAGACCCCAGGACTCCTCCGGAAGGAAGCTGCTGGTTTTCAATACGAGGTAATGGAAACTCAAACTGATGCTAATGAATTTCACTGCGTGGAGAGGATGCTGCCCTAGGGCGGCTGTGGTCAGTGGGGCTCAATCAGGAAAACCCAATGCACTGAGCAGCCTAGGGCTGTTTACGGACCAGACTGAGAGGGGCCAGGAGCCTGCTCATCCCTCATCCCTCAGGCCCGGGAGGGGGAGAGGCTCAGAGGGTGAAATTCATTTAAACACACACACACAGACACACACACAGACACACACATACACAGAAATGAAGGCATCTGGACTGCCTGTGAAGGCAGATATTTTCCAAGGTAAAGAACCTGCCTGCCAATGCAGGAGACACAGGTTCGATCCCTGGGTCAGGAAGACCCCCTGGAGAAGGAAATGGCAACCCACTCCAGTATTCTTGCCTGGAGAATTCCATGGACAGAGGAGCCTGGCGGGCTACAGTCCATGGGGTCACAAAGAGTCAGACCCGAATGAGCACACGATCCTCCGAGTGAAAGAAGAGAAGAGAAACCTGGGGCCGGGCTGCAGAGGTGGTGGTGGAGAGTTTCCAGCAGGCTGCTCTGTCTGTGCAAGTCGGGCCCCCAGAGAGATGCAACGGAGGGCGTGGAACCCACCAGGTACGGAGACAGTCTGGTGGGTCTTCAGTAAGATAACTGCAGAGTCACCTCAGGACCCAGGGCCCCACTCCTGGGAGATGCGTCCCCAAAGACCCGAAAGTGGGTGTACAAACACGTGTGTGCCTGTGCCTATGTGCTCAGAACCGCACGATCAGCAATGGCTAGAAGGCAGAAACAACCCAAGTGTCCATCACAAGACCAGCAGAAGCCAGAGGGGCCTGTCCACACAGTGCAACAGTATTTGGCTATAAAAAGGAATGAGATACAAATGAACTTATCTGCAAGACAGCAACAGGCCCCCGACATCGAGAACAGACGTGTGGCTGCCAAGGCGGGGCTCGGGGGAGGATGGAGCGGGAGTCTGGGTTGGCAGGTGCAGACTCTCACCTTTAGGATGGACAAGCTACAAGGTACGGGCTTCTCAGGGGGCTCCGTGGGAAAGGATCCGCTGCGATGCGGGAGACGTGTGCTAGATCCCGGGGTCTGGAAGATCCCCTGGAGAAGGAAACGGCAACCCACTCCAGTATCCTTGCCTGGAAAATCCCATGGGCTTTCGACGGCAATGTGGCGGGTTACAGCCCATGGGGTAGAAAAAGAGTCAACTTTGCAACTAAACAACGACAAACCACTAGGTCCTACTGTATACGCAGCACAAAGAGCTACATCCAACAGCCTGGATAAGTCACAGTGGAGACGAACATAGAAAAGAACACACACGTGTGCATAACTGAGTCACCGTGCTGCAGAGCAGAAATGAACGCGATGCTGTAAATCACCTTTACTTCAATGGAAGAAAAAAAAAAAGGAATGAAGCACGGACATAGGCTGCCATGGGGATGAGCCTGAAAACTCCTGCTCAGCGACAGAAGGCAGACGCAGAAATTCACACGGTGGAGTTCCCTCTATATGAAATGTCCAGAAGAGGCAACTCCAGAGAGACAGAGACGGGAGACGTGGCTGTCAGGGGCTGGGGGTGGGGCAAGTAAGGGCTGCTTGATGGGAATGGGGTTTTCTTCTGGGGTGATGAGAAGGTTCTGGAGCTCAGTGGTGGTGATGGTGGTGCCAGACTGTGAATGCATTTTATGCTGTGGTTCAGTCGCTCAGTTGTGTCCGACTCTTTCCGACCCCATGGACTGCAGCAGGCCAGGCTCCCCTGTTCTTCATTATCTAATCTCCTGGAGTTTGCTCAGATTCATGTCCATTGAATTGGTGATGCTATCTCACAATCTCATCCTCTGCCACCCCCTTCTCCTCTTGCCTTCAATCTTTCCCTTTTGCAAAAATTCTTTTTTGCACTATGAAAAGGCAAAAAAGAATGCAGTTACTAATTAATACCATTTGCAACTGTTCATTTTAAAATGCTAAGGTGGAAATTTTATATGTATTTTACTACAATTAAAAAAAGAAACCAATGAGTTACAGGACCCACGGGGTCTTAGAAGGGTGCTTCACGGTCCCCAAAATTCCATCAGCTTGGCTCATTCTAAGATTTGGAAAGTGGACGTTTGCCTCCAACATACAGGGCCTTGCACCCGGCTCCCAGGCCCCTCCTGCAGGCTGACTGGTAAAGAATTACTCTATGCCCGAGTCTGGTTTGATGCCGCCCTGCCAGAGGGGCTGCGGGGTGGCAGAAGTCATACCTGGTGACCTCAGGCCAGTCCCCACTGCGCTCAGAGCCTAAGGCTTCTCAAAGGTGAACACGGAAGCTTGAACCAGGCTCCAAGGAGTTCCTCTGCGCCCCGATTTCGAGGACGACGGGTTTCCAAGCAGGCTGCATTTGCAAAGTAATAATTAATTTTCCATTTGCTATTAATTAAAGACAAACGTAACTGCCAGCCAGAGCTGCTGATTAGCGCCAGTGGACTGAACAGGTCCAGAGACTCTCCAGTTAGCAAATGTGGTTTTTGCCCAGACGTGAATGTGACACAGAGCTGGCATCCTGGAGTACCCAGGCAGCCTTTCTAGCTCCTTTAGTCTTTCTGAATATTCAAAGCAGCTTGGAAATCCCAGGGCTATGCGAGGGGCCCCGTGGCGATCCACATGACGCTAGCCAAGAACCACTGAAATCTCTCTCATCTTAAAACTCCTTGATTTTGAAAAACAAATGGTCCTTTAAAGATGAATGCTCCTTCCAAATGGAACCTCTGGGCACCCTGAGAAGGATGCTGAACCTGTCGCCATGGTGACTAACAGGCAACTTAGAGTTTCCAGACTTCTATAATCCAAGACCAGCTTACCCACAAATGCCGAGGCTGCGCAGTGTATAAGAAGAAGCATCCTTCTCAGAAGAGCTCTGAAGTTCTTGCTCAGTCGTGTCCAACTCTTTGCGACCCCATGGAGGAATTCTCCAGGCCAAAATACTGGAGTGGGTAGCCTTTCCTTTCTCCAGGGGATCTTCCCAACCCAGGAGGGATCAAACCCAGGTCTCCCGCATTGCTCGTGGATTCTTTACCAGCTGAGCCACAAGGGAAGCCCAAAGGGAAGGGAACACCCTCTTCTAACAATACAAGAGAAGACTCTACACATGGGTATCACCAGATGGTCAATACTGATATCAGACTGATTATATTCTTTGCAGCCAAAGACGGAGAAGCTCAGCAAAACAGCCATACACTCAGCAAAAACAAGACCGGGAGCTGACTGAGGCTCAGATCATGAACTCCTTATTGCCAAATTCAGACTTAAATTGAAGAAAGTAGGGAAAACCGCTAGACCATTCAGGTATGACTTAAATCAAATCCCTTTTGATTATACAGTGGAAGTGACAAATAGATTCAAGGGATTAGATCTGACAGACTGGGTGCCTAAAGAACTATGGATGGAGTTCGTGCCACTGTACACGAGACAGGGATCAAGACCATCCCCAAGAAAAAGAAACGCAAAAATGCAAAATGGTTGTCTGGGGAGGCCTTACAAATAGCTGAGAAAAGAAGAGAAGTGAAAGTCAAAAGAGAAAAGGAAGGATATACCCATCTGAAAGCAGGTTCAAAGAATAGCAAGGAGAGATAAGAAAAAGCCGTCCTCAGCGCTCAGTGCAAAGAAACAGAGGAAAGCAATAGAATGAGAAACATTAGAAATCTCCTCAAGAAAATTAGAGGTACCAAGGGAACACTTCACACAAAGATGGTTACAATAAAGGACAGAAATGGCAGGGACCTAAGAAGATATGGAAGGTATGGAAGAAGAAGAAGATGTTAAGAAGAGGTGGCAAGAATACACGGAAGAACTGTACAAAAAAGATCTTCATGACCCAGATAATCACGATGGTGTGATCACTCACGTAGAGCCAGACATCCTGGAATGTGAAGTCAAGTGGGCCTTAGAAAGCATCACTACGAACAAAGCTAGTGGAGGTGATGGAATTCCAGTTGAGCTATTTCAAATCCTAAAAGATGATGCTGTTAAAGTGCTGCAATCAATATGCCAGCATATTTGGAAAACTCAGCAGTGGCCACAGGACTGGAAAAAGTCAGTTTTCATTCCAATCCCAAAGAAAGACAATGCCAAAGAATGTTCAAACTACCACACAATCCTACTGCACTCATCTCACATGCTAGCAAAGTAATGCTCAAAATTCTCCAAGCCAGGCTTCAGCAATACGTGAACCGTGAAATTCCAGATGTTCAAGCTGGATTTAGAAAAGGCAGAAGAACCAGAGATCAAATTGCCAAAATCCGTGGGATCATCGAAAAAACACTAGAGTTCCAGAAAAACATTTACTTCTGCTTTATTGACTATGCCAAAGCCTTTGACTGTGTGGATCACAACAAAGTGGAAAATTCTTCAAGAGATGGGAATACCAGACCACCTGACCTGTCTCCTGAGAAATCTGTATGCAGGTCAAGAAGCAACAGTTAGAACCAGACATGGAACAACAGACTGTTTTCAAATCGGGAAAGGAGTACATCATGGCTGTATATTGTCACCCTGCTTATTTAACTTATATGCAGAGTACATCATGTGAAATGCTGGGCTGGATGAAGTACAAGCTGGAATCAAGATTGCAGAGAGAAATAACAATAACCTCAGATATGCAGATGATACCACCCTTATGGCAGAAAGTGAAGAAAAATTAAAGAGCCTCTTGATGAAAGTGAAAGAGGACAGTGAAAAAGTTGGCTTAAAGCTCAACATTCAGAAAACTAAGATCATGGCATCTGGTCCCATCACTTCATGGCAAATAGATGGGGAAACAGAGGAAACAGCGAGAGACTTTATGTTTTGGGGCTCCCAAATCACTGCAGATGGTGACTGCAGCCATGAAATTAAATGACACTTGCTCCTTGGAAGAAAAGTTATGACCCACCTAGACAGCATATTAAAAAACAGAGACATGACTTTGCCAACAAAAGTCTATCTAGTCAAAGCTATGGTTTTTCCAGTAGTCGTGTATGGATGTGAGAGTTACACTATGAAGAAAGCTGAGCGCCGAAGGATTGATGCTTTTGAACTGTGGTGTTGGAGGACACTCTTGAGAGTCTCTTGGACTGCAAGGAGATCCATCCAATCAATCCTAAAGGAAATCAGTTCCGACTATTCACTGGAAGGACTGATGCTGAAGCTGAAACTCCAATACTTTGGCTACCTGATGGGAAGAATTTACTCACTGGAAAAGACCTTGAAGTTGGGAAAGATTGAAGGTGGGAGGAGAAGAGGATGACAGAGGATGAGATGGTTGGATGGCGTCACCAACTCAACGGACACGAGTTTGAGTAAGCTCTGGAAGTTGGTGATGGACAGGGAAGCCTGGCGTGCTGCAGTCCATGGGGTCGCACAGAGTCGGACATGACTGAACGACTGAACTGAACTGAGGTTCTCAAATCAAAGACGCCACTTCCCAAGGCTGGTGCTGAAGCACTACAGGAGGGACTAGCCTGGGATCCAGAAGCTAAGACTCCGTGCTCCCAATGCAGGGGCCCAGGTTTGATCCCTGGTCAGGGTACTAGATCCCACAAGCTGCAATGAAGACCCAGCCCAGACAAAAAAATACATATTAAAAAATAAAACGGTGCTGGAAAGGGCTTTTTCACAGACACCCCTGATGGAAAGTTCACTAACGCTGCCAAGGGCAAGTTCACAGGTGCTGGTCAGGGTCCTGCTCTCAGAGGGCACGGTGAGACAGGCCAGGGCAGATCCAGACAGCATCATCACCCCTGAATCCACAGGTCCAACTGGAACCCCTGGCTGCTCCCCACCTGGCCTGCCCGGTCTGCCCTGCATTGGTCCCTCAGCTGCCCCGGGCACTTGATCACCAACTATCTCGTGCTTCATGGATCCCCCCACCGCTGGACAGGATCACAGAGCAGAGTGACGTGGGAGAGGGACAGAGGACTTCAGGTCTGAGGGCATTTCTGCATTTGTTTATCCTCCTGTGCTTTATTTCGGTTCCACATTAAAGTGTGGTTTTGGAAAAGCTAAAAACCCACAGAGGGAGGGGACTTGTTGGCCAGGGGCAACCCAGGAGGGCATCCTGGGGGAGGTGTCATCTGAGGTTCTTTTACTCCTTTAATACTTTAGGGAGAACTTCTAAGTATCTGGGCACCCAGGATGGGCCTTTCAGGATGAAGGAAGGAGTTTAGAAAACTGTCTTCATTATTACTGAAAATGATGAAAAGGCAGTTTTCTGTTCTTTTCCCAGGCTCCTAAGTATCATGAAACTAGGCTGCTGCTGAAAGGGAACCAAAAGCCTCACCCCAAATTCGCCTGCATGCTGCTAAGCCCCACCACACACACACCCAGGAGTCATGAGCACTGAGATCCTTGTTGGGGGAGAATGTCTTGCTCAACATACAAGGAGGAGGTAGCTGGGTGTGACGTGGACGCAGGGAGGGGCGAGTGGGGGATGGGAAGGCCATTCGCGACTCATGCCTGGGGACCCCGGGTTCCGTGCTGGTTTGAGGGGAGCTTCTTGTGTAATCTGTAGGGGTACATATTCTAATAAGGGCCGTGAAAGTGCCCCCTCCTGCCTGCACACAGGCTCTGAGTGTGAGAGAGGTGGGCCAGCAAGGACAACCCAGAGAGCTGCAGAAGTCCACTCACAATGCCCCTGCCTCTGACCTTGGTGGTATAATTCTTGGTGAGCACCTGGAATCTGGCCGACCAGGCCCAACCAGGAATCTCCAGGTGGGGCTTCAGGCCACAGCAGGGAGGGTCTGGAAGACTCACCTTCTCACCAAGAACAGACGCAGGCCTGAAGCCAAGAGGGCCGCCTCCCAAAAAGAGCCCTGAACGCCCACCTCTTGCACACATGGTGTCCTGACTCAGGCCCTGCTCGGGTGCTCCCAGGCGTGCTTCCTGGGCGGGCTCTGCAGGTTCCCAAGCCCCTCACTGCAAGGAGCCCAGGCAGCAGCCCTGGCTTGGGTGGGGGGTCTCCTTGAGGACGAGGCCCCGAGTGGGTGCTGAGGCAAGTCGAGAAAGGACCAAGCAGCGCAGCTGGAGCTTGGGAACTTCCAGGAAGCAGTCGCTGCTCGGGCACATGCCCGTGGAAAGTGCAGTGAAATGGGTGCAGACGCAAAGCCCCAGTGAGCGCAGAACCCCACCTCCTGGGACCCTGCTTGCCTCCCCGCCGCCAGGGCCAGAGCCAGGGCCATCTGTTCCCCGGTGTCCAGGGAGACGCCAGGAGGGTCTGAGTTCTGATGCCTTCAGGTCTATCTGTGGCTGCTCAGATGTCTTTACTTACACACACACATACACACACACGTAGGTACTCTCAAAGACTTTTCTCCTTCTTTCCACAATTGTATTTAGATAAATGCATACTTCTGTGAGGACTTCCCAGGGAGCACTAGTGATAAAGAACCTGCCTGCCAGTGCAGAAGATGTAAGAAGCACAGCTCAGCCCCTGGGGTGGGACTCACTGGAGGAGGGCACGGCTACTCATTCCAGTACTCTTGCTTTAAGAATCCCATGGACAGAGGAGCCTGGCAGGCCACGGTCCGTGGGGTCACAGAATCGGACATATCTGAAGCGACTTCACACACACACACTTTGACAAAGCATCACTCCATATCAGAGCACTCTGACAACTCTGAGGCCACCAGGTGCCTCCCCAGCCAACCTCACCTCCACCCCAAGGTAGCTGGGATTCTGCATTTGCGTTTTTCATGTGTTATCACATGTTCATATCCCTGAACAGTCCATTGATTCATCCTGCCTCCTCTGCAGGGAACCTTACATAAATTAGGATCATATTTCACGCCTTCCTCGACAGCTCAGTCTTCCCTCCACACTGCTTCTGCGATTTATCTGCAAGACGTGCAAGGCTGGCATGCATTCAGTCCTCACTGCGGATGGGACCCCTTGTACGACCAGATCACAGTTTCTTGATCATTTCTGTTGTTAACGCGTTCACGTGTCATTCCCAATTTCTTGCCACTGTGAGCAGAGCGGCTCAGAACCTTCTCATGTGTGTGCCCTGGAGCTCGTGTGTGAGTGTGGCACAGGGTGGCGGTATGTGTGCCCCAGAGTGAACCGCTGGCTCTTAGAGTTGGTACATCATCAATTTTCGTGGAAAATGACAACTATTTTCCAAGGAGTTTGCAATTTGGGATCTTTTTCATGTTTTTTTTTTTTCCCCAAAACAAAGTGTTGAAACCAGAAAAGGCTCTGAAAGGCCTGGCTCTGTGCGACAGCGCTGCAGATGGAGGTAATTGTTGGTGTAGTTCGGTCACTAAGTCGTGTCTGACTCTTTGCAATCGTGTGGACTGCAGCCCACCAGGTTCCTCTGTCCATAGGATTTCCCAGGCAAGAACACTAGAGTTGGTTGTCATTTCCTTCTCCAGGGGATCTTCCTGACCCAGGGATCGAACTCACGTCTCCTGCTTTGGCAGGCAGATTCTTTACTGCTGAGCCACCAGGGAAACTATGGGTGGAGGTGTGTCTCCCCCAGAAAGATACTCTGAAGTCCTAGCTCCCAGCACCTGTCAATGTAGCCTTCCTTAGAGATAGGGTCTTAACAGACGTAACTGTTAAGATGAGGTTGTACTGGGTTAGGGCAGGCCCTGAGTCCAAAATGACTCTTCTTGGGGATGTCCCTGGCGGTCCAGTGGTTAAGACTGTGCTTCCACCACAGGGGATGTGGGTTTGATCCTTGGCTGGCGAGCTAAGATTCTGAATGCCACATGGCGCAGCCAGCAACAGTCACTGTTCTTATAACAAGAGGAAAATGTGGACGCCGACACAGACAGAGGGGCACAGCCATGCGACGGCAGAGGCAGAGATGCAAAGGAAGCAGCCGCAAGCCAAGGATGGCCGGCCGGCCCCCGAAGCCGGGAGAGCCGAAACAGCATCTTTACCTGAGCCTCAGCGGGCGTGCGGCCCTGCCGACCCCTCGATCTGGGAAATCTAGCGTCCAGAACAACGAGACCACCTATTTCTGTAGCTCCCAGTTCACGGTCCTTTGTTACAGCCCCTGAGACACTAACACAGGCAGCTTTCCGGTCCTCTCCCAGCCCGCCCTTCAGTCCAGCCGTTGCTTCACGACCAAACAAGTCCAGTGCAGTGAGAGCAAGGATGGCAGGAGCCTCCACGGATCCAGACGGATCAGCGTGCCCCTCAAGCAGGGAGTGAGCATCGGAATCCTTGCTCTGCAGCCGCCGGACTCCACCGCTTTATCTTAGCAGCAGGAAGGCCTGTGTTTCCGATCCCTGCATCAGAGGCTCCCGAGAGGGGATAGGAGACAGGGGCAACTATTCTGCTCCTGGCTGGGGGACTGTGGTCTCAGAGGTTTGGTGAGGCAGAAGGGAGGAAAGAAAGACAGCCTGCTTTGATCCCTACCGCGCATGGGGCCGTCACCCACGTGCCGCCTGCGGCCCTTCGCAGACGAGGCCTTTGGAGGGCCGGGCGCCCTTGGCCTGTCTCTGAGCCTGGAGCCTGGGAGGCAGGGGAGGAATGGCTCGCCACAGGGTGGGTTCAGAGGGGAAGCGGGGCTGGAACGTCCCCGCTTGCCCCCCAACGGTGAGGACTGGCTGGCTGGGTGGCGGTCATCAGGCTGGTCCATCCAGCTCTGGGCTTTGCAGCAGCACCAGCTGCTGCCTGCCCACCGAGCTTAGCTTCACAGACCTGCGGTGCCAGCTTTGTGGGCGCTCAGGGAGGGCTCTGTCCCCGCCTGACCAGGGACCCAGGGGCTGGAGATGGGGGAGCAGGCTCCCCTCAGGGGTCAGTGGTGACGCGAGGGTGAGAGGGTGACACGACGGTGACGCATTTCCTGGTGCCTGTTGGAGGCCAAGGCGCATCTCAGGATGAAGGATGGTGTGGGGACCCAAGCCTGCGCCGGGAAGGCCACAGGTTTCTCCCTGCGTGGAACCCCAGGGAAGCGCCGCTGTCATAGCTCAGCTGGTTAAATGAGGGCAGTCAGATAAGGGTCAGCCTAACAGACGCCTTACCCAGCAAGCCTGCCCCAATAAATCGACACGGAGGCCCCAGAGAGCACGAGGCCACGCCCTGCCCACCGTGGCAGCGGACCCTCGGTGACCCCCACATAGGGCCAAGCTCTGGCAGAGGCTTGGGAAGAGGCCCGGGGGACCCCAAGAGGAGGTCACCCCCAGGCCTGGAGGGTAAGTTCAGGCAGAGGAGTGAGATTCGAGAATCCGTGTGAGAGGCTGGGCCGTGACTCAGAGGCAGACGCCGGGGGAGAAGGGACAGGCAGGAGGCAGGACCAGGCCCCATGGGTGGCAGGGAGTGTGTTGCTTCCTACAGGCCCAGGACCGGATGCTCAGCGCCCAGCTCTGGGTCTCAGGTAAAGATATTACACCTGAGATGGGGGGGGGGGCAGGCTGGGAGGAGGGAGGCCGAGGCTGCCGGGCTGGGGCTGGAATGTGTTTCCAGGCCCATGGAGCCCAGAGCCTGGCTGCGTCCCAGGCAGGCCTTCTGCCAAGACCACCACCCGAATGGCCCCCAGGCGAGCAGCCCGCCTCTCCTGCAGGGAAACTCACATAGCTGCTGTCATGCAAGAGGGATGCAGGTGTCACCTGCAAAGGCCACAGTTTAGGTATTTTAGGGTCAAGGCTGCATATCCTCT
Source organism: Oryx dammah (assembly GCF_014754425.2). Classification (NCBI taxonomy): domain Eukaryota; kingdom Metazoa; phylum Chordata; class Mammalia; order Artiodactyla; family Bovidae; genus Oryx; species Oryx dammah. Next base: position 46,084,807 of record NW_024070199.1, read on the forward strand.
GTGTGTGTGTTTACAACTCTTTTAAGAATGTAAGACCCCGCCTGCTTGCAGAGTGCACTAAGACGCTTGGTGGATCAAAGCCGGCCACAGTTTGCCAATAGGTACATGCAGTCCCTCAGTCGTGTCTGACTCTTTGTGACCCTACAGACTGTAGCCCGCCAGGCTCCTCTGCCCGTGGGATTCTCCAGGCAAGAACACTGGAGTGAGTGGACATTCTCTTCTCCAGGGGATCTTCCCGATCCAGGGATCAAACTGACATCTCTAGCATCTCCTGCGTTGGCAGGTGGGTTCTTTACCATTAGCGCCACCCGGGAAGCACTACAGTTTGCCAGACATGCCGTAAAAGAAAGTCGTGAAAGAGCCAGGCGCAAGAAGGCCCTGATTGGGTCGTCAAAACCCAGAGCTGTTGGGACAGGACACACATGTGCTCTGGATGCCAGTTTAGTTCGGCCTTCCTGGGGGGCTGGGGAAAAAGAAAGTGACAGTCTGTCACCAAGGCGTCTCCAACGCTTTGTGACCCCACAGACTGTAGCCCACTGGGCTCCTCTGTCCACGGGATTCTCCAGGCAAGAATATTGGAGTGCGTTGCCATTTCCTTCTCCAGGGGATCTTCCCGACCCCAGGGATGGAACCTGAGTTTCCTGCATTGCAGCTGGATTATTCTTCACCATCTGAGCCACCAGGGAAGCTCCCCCACCCCTCAGGGGGAGAGGTAGCATCTAAAGCCAGAGGCAACACAGAAGCCCCCGCAGGTTTCCAGGACCCACGAGCCCCTGAAGCAAGTTCAAGTTCAGGGTGAATTTGGAAACTGAGAGGGTGGCCGGACGGAGACCAGATGTTCAGTACCGGGGTGGGGGTCACTGTCTGCAAACACGACCCAAGCCAGAAAACAGGATTGCAGAGTGAGGTTGACCGGGTCAGGCACGTGTGAGGCTGAGGTGGTGCATGGCGGGGGTGATTCTATTCGGTGCTGAGAGAGTGAAAATGACCCACAGGAGGAAATTCCTGGGCCTCAGGCCCCAGGTCCCCAGATTAATAGGCACTCACATCCCACCTTGCTCTCCACGGCCAGAGCTGCGCGATTCCTAGGCAATCCTCCCACTAGAACCCCCCGAAGCGGCAGGGCCCCTGACCCAAGCCCGGGCCTGGGGCTGGGACTGTAATGAGGTCCCAGAGCACAGGCCTGGCTGCTCCCAGAACTGCGAAGCATGCCGTTGATGAACACCATACTCCAGCATAATTAACCCCGAGTCAGAGAGCTGGACCAAGCTTCTGGGTTACGTTAGCCCACATCTCAAAACCAAGACTATGCAGAATGCAGTGAAAACAAACCCGGGCCTTGGGAACTGCGGAGAAAGGCCTGGAAGCGTGGACGCTGGTTGCAAATATCAAAGAGTGGTGAGCTCCGTGGGGACCAGGGACCCCCAACAGCAGCCAGGAGACGGACAAAGCAGGGGTCCCTGTGCACCTGCCCCCATCCTGCCTCTTCCTGTGTTTCCATCAAGCATCCTCCACATCCCCCACGCGACCAGGCCTCAGAGAGAGCAGCCCCCGCCGACCCCGCCCACCCCGCCCACCCCCGGCGCTGCTCTAAGCTCTTGCAGAATGTTAATCACTTAGGCCTCTCAGCCCAGATGCGAGGGCATTAGACTCCTTATTGCGGCTCCAACAGATAGATGATCACAAATTCAGTGGCTTAACACAAACTCATCTTAGAGCTTTGTGGCTTCGACTGTCCTGGCTCCCTCTGGAGGCTTCTCCAGGGCAGGTGGGGGAGGCTTCCTGCCTCTTGCAGCTTCTGGGGGCTCCAGCTGTCCCTTGGCTGTGGCCACAACACCCCACCTCTGCCGGCTCCCCGTCTGTATTCAGATCCCCTTCCACTTCCCTCTAGAAGGACGCTTGTGACGACACCGGGCCCGCGATGGATAATCCCAGATCATCTTCCCGTCTCTGGGTCCCAGACGCCATCACGTCTGTGGTCCCTGCTGCTGCGGATGGCAACACGCTCATAGGTCAGGAGGATGAAGGCGTCAATGACCTGGGGACCGTGATTCAGCCGCCCGCAGGGAGACACAGCTGTTCTGTTTGGGGGACCCCCTAGGGTCCTAGGGCTGGTAATATTTGCTGGGGCTGACCCTTGGGCTGGGCTCGGTGTGGCCTCAGTCCCTGGCCTCCAACACTCCCTAGTGTGAGGATCTGCCTGGTCCAGAACACACCTGCCTTCACTTCATTCTTCCCTGGTGTCCATGCTTGGGTCGAAACAGGTGCCCACCCCCGGGGGTCACAAGTGCATCCACTCCATGCCCACCTCACCTTCGATTCCCCAGAGGTGACATGGGGTGGGCATGGGGTTTCCAGGGAAGAAGGCAAGGTAAGATCTTTCCACAACGCCTGGCACTTTGGAAGCCTAAACTGTTAACCTCTCTAATAAATCACAGCCTCCCTGATAGCATTAGCCAGCCGAACTGAGACATGGTTCAGTCTTTCCCATGGCTGTGTGCATGCGTGCATGCTGAGTTGTGTGCGACTCTTTGGGACCCTGTAAAGACGGCAGCCCGCCAGGCTCCCCTGTCCGTGGGACCACCCAGGCAAGAACACTGGAGTGGGCTGCCGTTTCCTCCTCCAGGGCATCTTCCTGACTCAGGGATCGAACCCACATGTCCTGCGTCTCCTGCACTGCAGGTGGATTCTTTACAACTGAGCCACTTGGGAAGCCCTCGTTCCCATGGCAGAAGCATCATTTCGCTGCTATAGCCTTTTTTTTTTTTTTGGTAACAACACCACCACCACACTGTTCTGCCTTTAAGAAGCCTCTGCTGGGCTGGGAGAAAAGCAGATTTCAGGGGCTGTCCATGAAAGATTGAACTAAGCAGAGCAGGTAACCCCATCAGGGTCCCCAGGAACTCGGAGACCTGCCTCTTCTGGGCGGTGCTGCCACCACCTGTGGGCACCTGTCCCGCCCCCGAGAGACTCCATCGTGGGGTCCTTCTTTCCCCGTGGCTCTGAAGTCAGGAGCTGGGCTGTTTTATTCGAGCTCAGCTTGCTCTCAGGCCAAGTGCAAAGGGTGTTTTATGGTCTGAATGTGTGTGTCCCCCCCAGACTCATTTGTTGCAGTCCCAGCCCCCAGTGTGACTGCATTTGGAGACAGAATCCTTGAGGAGGTAATTATGGTTAAGTGAGGTCACGAGGGTGGGGCCCTGATTTGATAGGGAGCGTCCAGTAAGAAGAGACATCAGTGCAGCCTCCTCCCTGCTCCTCCCTGCCACTCGAGGACATGGTGAGAGGCTGGCTGTCCGCACACCAGGACAAGGCCCCTCACCAGGAAATGAACCTACCCGCGCCCAGATCTCGGACTTCCAGCCCGCAGGACTGGGAGAAAGAAACTCTGTTGTTTGAGCTGTCGGCCCATGGCAGCCTGGACTGATGAAGACACTCGCGGGGGCAGGTGTGAGACCCGCGGGGCCTCAGTTTCCCCACCTGCAAGGGACTGTGGGAACAGCACCTGCTCTACAGGCTGCAGGGAAATTAAACGTTCCGATCGCCCCTCTGAGTGTGCGCGTGGCAGGGCAGGAAGACCCACAGTGGGCTCCCATCCAACACCGGGGCGCAGAGGGAGCGTGCCTGTGACCTCCCAGGAGGCCCGAGGTCACCCTCTGTTCTGCTCACCCACTTCTGTTCTCACCATGCCCCTCCATCCGATCCCCAACTTACAGCCGAGCAAGCAAGCAGGAGCGGAAAAAGAGTTTGCCCAAGGTCACAGCGGGAATCCCTGGAGAAGCGGGCTGCAAACCGCGGCCTACTGAATCCAGAGACCCGGCTCCAGTCCAGGGCCGGTCTGGACTGCAACACAAGCAGGCCACGCAGGCTGGTGACCGACGTGGATGGAGGAAGGGTTGCCAGATCACGTTGGGGAGGAGGATTTAGAGGCAGTCTGGAGGTGGATGAGGACCACCGCTGCTGAGACTCTCCTGGCAACGCCCGTCAGCTATCCAGGACACACGTGATGCGCGACTTCACGGCAGAGGCTGATAAACTGGGCCTGACAAGTACTGCCAGCGGAAGGCTCGCTTGCACCCAGGCCTCGGGAGCCCGCGGGTCCCTGCCGGGGAGAGGGGACTTGAGGGGTGGGGGTCCCCACGCCCAAGGTCGTCTGCGGCCCCTCCCTCAACCTGGGCGAAGATCGGCGTCTGGCCTCTGGCTTCTTGGAGCTAAAACAAACTTCCTGGATCTGTGAGCCCCGTGCTGGGAGCTCCCAGAGCTGAGCCCGCTTCCCCCAGGAGGGGCCCTGGCCTGTTCTGCCGGTGCCCCGAGGCGAGTCAGGGTAAAGCATACTGCCGCCTGGCAGGGGGCACGCTGACAAGAACCACTGCTGATGGCTCCCTGGCACTTCTCAGACCCAGCGGGCCGTCTAGCGGGCATCTCTCCCCCCACAGGGCACAGTAGGAGGCCAGAGGCCTGAAACCGAAGCTTCTGGAGGCGCCCCGGTCTCAGCCCCTCCCAGTTTGTGGCGGCTTCTCCCCACTTCCTGTGTCTCCTCTCCTCCCAGTTCAGTTCAGTCGCTCAGTCGTGTCCGACTCTTTGCGACCCCATGGACTGCAGCACGCCAGGCCTCCCTGTCCGTCGCCAACTCCCAAAGTTTACTCAAGTCCATCGAGTCGGTGATGCCATCCAGCCATCTCACCCTCTGTCATCCCCTTCTCCTCCCGCCTTCCATCTTCCCCAGCATCAGGGTCTTTCCCAATGAGTCAGCTCTTCACATCAGATGGTCTCTCCTCCCAGAAGGACGCTAGTCGTGGATTCAGGGCCCACAGATGCAGGACGATTTCATTTCAAGACCCTTATAATCACACCTGCAAAGACTCCAGTTCCATATGAGGCTGCCAGCAGAGTGAGGTTTGGGGGGACACTCTGGAACCCACTGCACCCTCCAAACTGTTCTTCTCATGGGAGCCAGCCAGGCTGAGATGTACACACACACACCCTTGTGTGACGGCCTATCCCAAACCCTGCCGCCCTGGAAATGAAACCTGAATTCCTCACCTTGCCCTTAGGGGTCTGTGCCCGCTTCTCCCATCTTCCCTGACTCTGTCCCCACACTTGGGCCTCTTGAAGCCAAGGCTCTCACCAGCTTCCACCTCTGGGCCTCCCTGCGGCCGCTCCCTGGGGGATGGGGAGTCACCAGCCTCAGCTCAGCAGCTGGGGATTCTTCTAAGTGAACCATAACCTTAAGAGCGACTCACTGGTCAAGCCCCTGATGCTGGGAAAGATGGAAGGCAGGAGGAGAAGGGGGCGACGGAGGACGAAGTGGTTGGATGGCATCACTGACTCCATGGATATGAGTTTGAGCAAGCTCCAGGAGATGGTGAAGGACAGGGAGGCCTGGCGTGCTGCAGTCCATGGGGTCGCAAAGAGTCAGACATGACTCATTCGCTGAACAACGGCAAGGCCTCACTGAATGTCAGTCCAATAAAGTAACTTGTGGATACTCTATTTTTTCCCGCTTTTCAGAAATTATTAAGCTTTTAACTGGAGTAGAATTGCTTTACGACGTTGTACTGGTTTCTGCTGTACGAGGAGGCGGATCAGCTGTATGTACGCACACATCCCCTGCCTCTTGGACCTACCTCCCTCCCCCTCCCTCTCCCCATACTTTAGATTAAATTGCTTAAGATGAAACAAAAATAAAAATTCAGTTCCTCACATGCCCATGTTTTAAGAGGTCAATAGCTATGTGTGGCCAGTGCCGCCGTATCAGGCAGATGGGTACTTCTGGAAAGTCCTGCTGGACCGCCTTGCTCCAGACCCATGAGCCAGAGAGGATCAGAGGCCGTCAGGGTTTCGAGGGCCCTGGGCCTGTCTTCCAACCTTCCCTTCCCTCCCAGGCAGGTGGGAGCCAGGGCGGGCGTGGAGGAGACACTGCTGGGCTGTGCAGGGTGTTGAGGCTGAGGGGACAGTCCCCAGCCTCAGTCCTAAGGGGGTGGACACTGAGGCCTGTCACCAAGAAAGGGGAAGACGTCCCAGGAGTGGGGACCACCGGGGCCTCTATTCCCACACGGAAATGGGAGGAGTGTGGTCGCCTCAGCCACGGGAGGGGTGGGGGACAGGAGAGGCCGGCCTCAGCCTGCCCAGATCCTGCTGGGCCCATCCTATCCCCAGTCGGCCCCCTCCCCAGAGGCTCCCAGGCTTCAGAGGGACTGAGCGTGGGGGTGTTGGTGGGGGGACAGATGGGCCCCGAGGAGGGCAGCACTGGGTCCCCCTTCCCGGGAGAGGTCCCCCCTGGGGGCTGGTGGATGCCGCCCCCTCCCAGTGGGCAGCAATGGTTCCCCTGCCCCCAGCCCCCACCTTCGCAGGACCCACGTCAGCTTCTCCCTCCAGCACCCAGTCCTGCCTTCAAGTAGACGCCCTGTGGCCCACAGCCTGATGAAGAACAAAAGCGGACACGGACCCCCTGCTGTGTGACACAGGGTCTTCAGCCCGGGGACCCCCACACCTGTCCCCAGGGGTCATCGCGCACCTTCTTGTTCTCACGATCGGGAGGGGCCTGACACCCCACGACATGGGACTGGTCCCACATGGTGAGAGTCTGGGTGGAGAGAGGCTGCCCGATGCCCCTGCCCTCCCAGCCCCCAGGCCGCGTTGCTCTGGTCTCTTCTGCAAAGAGAATCCCCACAAGCGGCAACCCCTTGCTCCCTGTCCTCCTGCCCCAGGGGCCCCAAGGATGCCGTCTCTGTTTCTCCCACAAACCCCTCCGGTTCCGGCCACCATCCTCTTCCCCAGACAATGATGTCTTGGGGCACCCACGGGCCTCGCACCTGCCCCTCACCTGGAGGCCCAGGAAGCACCTCCAACTACACAGCTGGAGGGTGGGGCCCTGGTCCTCCACCCTACACTCCCCGCACACCTGTCCTGGCCTCACCTTCACAGCACACAAGCCCCAGCATCCGCCCGGCCGCTCAAGGCTGACCTGGGAGTCACCCTGATTCCCCTCTCCGTCACCCGCCCCCAGATTCAGACCGTCCGCAAGCCCCGTCCACTTTCCCTCCAGACCATCCTTCCGACCCGTCCTCCCCGTCCACCACACGCCTGCACTTGACTCGGTGGGCTCTCCCGTAGTCTGCCCCCCACCCGTGGCCACTGGGCCTCCCCCAGCTTAGATGAGGTCCCGGGCTACCCAGCTCTTGCTGCTGTCCCCTGCTGCCCCTGCCACGACATGCCGGCTTCCCGCAGGGCTCCTGGCCCCCAGAACACGCCCTGGGACCCCCTGCCTGCCTCCAGGCCTCTGCACTGGCTGTTTCCTCCGCTGGCAATATCTCTTCCAGGTCTGGAAGGGCTGCCCCGGCTCAGGCTCCAGTGATGCCTTTCCGGACAAACCCCCGCCTGCCCTGGTCCTAAAGCGCCAACGTGAGGGTCAGTTCCAGCAAGCACCACCAGCCGAGAGCCATCTCTGCCTGCGTGCTGCCTGGAGGACACGTCCACCCGGACCGCCTACCCAGACACACTCCCCACCAGCGTGTCGGAGTCTGTCCCGGGCTCCATCACACACTGCTCCTCGGTGACCTTGGCGTGCTCAGTCACTCAGTCGTGTCTGACCCTCTGTGACCCCCTGGACTGTAGCCCACCAGGCTCCCCTGCCTGTGGGACTCTCCAGGCAAGAATACTGGAGTGGGCGTCCAGGCCCTTCTCCAGGGGATCTTCCCACCCAGGGATTGAACCCGCGTCTCCTGACGTTCAGGCTAACACTTTACCCTCCAGTCTCTTCCAGAGGTCAAAACTGACAATGGGGTGGCCCCAAGCTCCCATCGCAGACCACACTGTCAGATCGTGTGTCTGAAGCCCCAGTTGACAAAGATGTGTATCAGGCAGGACAGGACGCTCCTGGGTCCCAGAGATGCCCTCCCAGGAGCAGGAGGCAAGGACCGGACCTCTCTTTGGGTCAGAAAACTGAGGCCCAGACAACAGGGAACCTGCCCAGAGTCCTAGCAGAAGGGGAAGTGAGCTCTGACGGCTCAGCCCCAATACCCTTTCAACAGGACCCTCAAAGCTCCACACCCCACTCCATCCAGAGGTCATCACACCCATGCTGGTGCAACCCAGCCCCGCTGCTTGCCAACAAAACCAGGAAACGGAATAAAAGACCTTTGTGTAAAAATGCAAAAGTAGGACACGCTCGTGTACCAAATGCGCACGGAGAAGGATGAGTAACAGAGGGGAGTGGTCCTCACCCGTTCACCCCCATGGAGACCAGTGGCCCATGGGAGTCTGGAGTGTTAGTGAACCCCTGCTCACGTGCAGAGCCCAGGCCTCCAGGGCCGCCCCCTCCTCCCCACAACTCTGCCAGCGTTTCCTGCCTGGCAGCCTCGGTCCCAGTCCCCTATCCCGGCTGAGCGTGGTACCCCGCACCCGTGGTTGGTTGCTAGGAGACCGTTGCTGAGAGTCACAACTTAGCTGGCGATGGAGAACACCCCCAGCAACACAGTTTGCCGGGCCCATTTAGTCATGTTTTCTAGTCCACTCCATCCCTCAGCCTTTGTGCAGACATTTGAAGGGTCTTCTCTCCCATGGTGTCATGTAGCAGGCACTCCCGTCTTTAGTGGGTAGTTGTGAAACAAACACAGCAGTCACTTGTCTGCGTTGAATATGGCACGAAAGCTGTGACTGAGACGCAGGGAGACGTCTTGGGGAGAATCCACTTGTCATCACAGGCGGGCTAGGACTCCCGGCTGATTTAGGACCTTGTCTCATCCGATCAAATCCCAAGCAGAAAGGTTCACACCACAGAATTCAACGCTCAGCAGATTCATGGAAAAGCAAGAGAAGCTGGTTGCTCCCACCCTGGAGCAAGGTGGCGGGTGTCTCCACTGCTGTGTGGAGAAACATCCCTCCCCGAGCCCCGTCCTGACACCTCAAGGCCCCAAGCAGGCAAGGGATGAGGTCTGAGCCCGCCAGCAAGGGGGAGATGCCGGTCACCAGCTCCTCTGATTGCACATATTTCATTTTTGGGGACCCCCAACCCAGGGGACCCCAGGGAGCTGGCACAGACAGCAAGTCAGACAGATGCCCACAAGTTAGGATGGTGGCACGGCTGTGGTGAGGAGCTTTGCCCGGAAGCATCTCCAATCCCCAGCCCTCCATCTGGCCAGGAATTCTAGCACAAAAGTTTCTTGCTTTGAGGCTCTGTTCACCAGAATCCACATTTGCCTTTGCCTGGGCATATGCAAGGCGGCACCTCTCCACCCTCCTGAGGCTAGGTGTGGCCAACGAGAGGGGAGCCGACGTGACAAGTTATCCACCTAGGGAGTCACCACGCCATTCACCAGGCTCCCCTTCCAGTCGTCTCGGCCACCAGCAGCTGGTTCCACCCCCCTGGGCTCCTAGGTGGGAATGTTGTGGGACAGAGCAGGGCCATCACACGAGGGCGAGCAGGAAATAAACCACTGTGATCTTGGGGCTGTTTGTTACTGCAGCCTGACCTAGCTGTGCTGACTGCTACAGGCTAGGTGGGGATCATACCTCAAGGGCACCCTTTAAAATACCAACATCCCTGGCAAAGGAGAGATTTCTTAAAGCTGAAGATCTTCTCAGGTAGCCACATGTGTGGGGGGAAGGCCACAGGATAAGCTGGAGAAAGGGGGCTTGGAGAGGAGCTGAATCCTGATGGGGGCCAGTGGGGCTGTTCCAGAGCAGGAGGCCGCAGAGCCAGGAGGTGGACACAGGGGGCAAATGTGGCAGGGATGCTGTTAACGTGGTGGAAGGGAAGCAGGAAGGCAGGTGGGCAGCAAATGCACATGCCCCCTCCTTCTCTTTCCTACCCAGGCTGCTCCCTGCCATGCTTCTCTGGGCCTCAGTTTCTCTACCTGCAAAATGGGCAGGGTCACCCTTGCCCTGCACAAGGGCTGGTGAAGACCAGTGGGAGGACTCTGTACACCGAGGACCTGATGCACAGCACCAGGGCAGTGCCTCAGTATACAATATACACGCTTCACAGGGATCTCGTTCAGTCTTGTAGGAGCTTCGAGAGGTGTGCTAAGTCACTTCACTCGTGTCTGATTCTGAGGGACCCTGTGGACTGTAGCCCACCAGGCTCCTCTGTCCATGGGATTCTCCAAGCAAGAACACTGGAGCGGGTTGCCATGCCCTCCTCCAGGGGATCTTCCCGACCCAGGGATCGAACCCTTGTCTCTGTGTCTCCTGCATCGGAAGGCAGGTTCTTTATCATTAACGCCACCTGGGAAGCCCCCGAGAGGTGAGTATCTGGCTGTTTTCGCAGAAGTAATGGAGACCTGGTGGCTAGCCTGGGGTCGCCAAGCCCACTGCAGGCAGAGCTCGCACGGGGCATCTCTGATCTCCTGAGCTGCAGGTGCCTGAGCTCTGCCTTCCCTCCGGCTATGGGCGGGGTCTTGGCGGGGTGGAGAGGCTGCAGGCGCCCTGCCCGCCCGGGTGAGTCCTGGGAGAAGTGCTGGATGGGCAGGGTGAACGGGTGGCAGCGTGAGCGGCCAGCCCGAGGCTCCGGCTGGGCACACAATCCCGGTTCTGGGGCTCCGGGCCCCAGCACGACAAGTCAGAGCGTGTTCTGTGCAATCAAAGACAGGATGTACTAGGGAGAGGCCGAGCAATTGTTGTTGTGAAGCGGAAGAGAAATTAATTTTAATCTTGGAGTCGATTCCAGCTTGGGAGGGAAGTGCCAACGCTCGGAGAGGGCGGGTAGCAGGCGCGTGCCGCTGCTCACGTGGCCACTGCAGCCTGAACCTGGGGGGACGTGCACCCCAGTGGGGGCCCGAGGCAGCGTTACCCTCTCCCGTTAGCACCCCAAGCCCACCCCCACATCCCGGCACAGGAAGAGGCCCTGGTCCCCTCGTCCTGCCCAGAAGGTCTTGGACGTGCTTTCCACTGAGCTGGTCCCTCTCCCCAGGCCCCTCCGTCCTCCTACTAAAATGTCCCCCACCCCCACCACCTTCCAGGCCACCACCCACCCACCAGATGCAAAGCGGCAGGGGCAGGGCAGTGGGGCAAACAGAACCACCTCTTGCACCTGGCCTGGACTCTCTGCCGCTCCACCCTGAGCCTGGAGACCCACAGGCCTCCCTGCTGACCGCCGACCGGGGAGCCCACCCCATCTCTGGGCCTCTGTTTCCCCAGCTCCATGGCAGACCACGCCAATGACACCCAGTCCAGTCCCCTCTTCTTCACCTCAGGGACCCCCAACTTCATCTTGGGGGTGGGGGCAGTAGATGGACCCTCAAGGTCTTTCCTAAGCTTAGCTGCACTGCCAGAAGTGGCCTGAGAGAAGAGGGGCTCCCTCTGGCCCCCCACCGGGCTGGACCCAGCCTTCACTCTTCGCCCCAGCCCTCCCCTTCCTGCTGCCTGGACGTCCACGACACGCAGAGGTGGAACGGGCATCATGGTACTCATGGCGGCCCCATGACAAGGATGGCCAGGCCAAGAGCCGTTAGGTGCTGGAGAAAACTCCCGAGAGTCCCTTGGGCTACAAGGAGATCCAAGCAGTCCATTCTAAAGGTAATCAACACTGAATATTCACTGGAAGGACTGATGCTGAAGCTGAAGCTCCAACACTTTGGCCCTCTGATGTGAGGAGTCGACTCATTGGAAAAGACCCTGATGCTGGGAAAGATTGAAGGTACGAGGGAAAAAGTGTTACAGAGGATGAGACGGCTCGATGGCATCACCGACTCAATGGACATGAGTTTGAGCAAATTCCGAGAGATGGTGAGGGACAGGGGAGCCTGGTGTGCTGCAGTCCACGGGGTCGCAAAGAGTCGGCCACAACTTAGCGACTGAACAACAGCTACGTGCCAGCAGCAGGGAGGAGCCTGGCTCCCGGTGGCGGCAGGGAGCCTCGGTGTTGCCCCCGGGTTTCTGGCTCCGTGAGAACCACGCATTCCCTCTGTGGATTGAGACCCTGAGGTGTGTTCCTGGCCACTGCATGCAATTCCTAAACGAAGCAAGCTCTGCACAGAGACGGTAATAAAACAACTGTGTTATTGTTACTAAGGCAGCAACGGCTCTGAGCCTTCAGCTCACAGGATCTCATCCCACAATAGTAACGTGAGACCAGTCTTGCTCCTGTGTCCATTTCACAGATGGGACTGAGAGATGGGGAGTCAGTCACCCCAATTTGGGGAAAGGGCTTCATTTCAAGGGCAAACGGCAACAGCTCTGAGTGAAAGCAGCTGGACAGAAAGTCACAGGTTGTGTGACTCCACTTACAGGAAATGCCCATCCAGGCAAATCCATCGAGACAGAGAGCAGACTGGTGGCTGCTGGGGGGTGGGGGCGTGACTGCTAACGGGCGTGAAGTGTCTTTATTGGATGGGAACGTTCTGGAACTAGGCAGTGATGATGCCTGCACACACTGTAAGATGCCTTAAAAACAGGGCCTCCTGGCCTCCCTTGCCCCCCAGCTCTGTCATCCCCGCCGCCCACAGGGAGCAGCGAGGGACCAGCCCTAGCCTGGTGCGCCCTGAGGATGGCAGGGGACCGTGGCGGCGTCCCCAGCAAAGGGGTGATCGGGAGTGTGTCGGGAAGACTGGCTCTGAGGCCTCACAGGGAGGCCCTGGGGCAGGGACGATGCGGGCGGCTGACCGGCTGAGACCTGAGCATCCCGCATCCTTCCTGCTGGGAGCCCAGACCCCAGGGGGCCCCGTCCCCGGTCCACGACTGGACCAAAGGCAACGCAGGTTAAAACGACAGGGGGCCACACTGGACGAACCTGAGCCTGAGATGTGGCCACAGTGGGCGCCGGTTCACGTCCTGCCCGCCACCACGCTGGGCAGTCAGCCCGAGGTTCGAGGGTGGGGCGGGGGCCTGTCCTTGGAGCGAGAGAAGCCACCCCAGCGGGCTGGCTCTGACCACACGGGTGCCCGTGGGTCAGCCCTGGACAGAACGCTGCTGCCGCTAAGGCGCTTCAGTCTTAGCGAGTCACTAGCAAGAACAGCGCTTCGGATTAGCTGTGAGGAGGAGCACTGCAGACCGAGCAGCCAACCGCCAGGAGCAGCAGACAGGCCCCTCCTGCCGGCCCCTTACAGAGAGGAGCTGAGGTTCAGAATCAAGGCGGCCCAGCCTTACAAGGAGGGAAGGACATCAAGGGCTTCCCTGGGCCCTTAGGCTCTGCCCAAGTGGCATATCCAGGTGCCACCCGAGAGGAGGCCTTGTCATCAGAATGCCCCCCGCATGCAGGCAGGCACACACCCCTCCCCACCCTCTGCAAACGAAACCGCCTGCCCCTTTACTCAGCAGCGGCGTCCCCGTCGTGGGGCCGGTCACTGAGGCCTGGGCTCCTCATCAGGGCAGCGAGGTTGCTGGGGAGGACACTGACCTCCCGGGCCCAGGGAGCCAGGCACACCGCCGAGCTCCGAGCAAGGCGGGTGGTTGGAAGGGTGCGGGGAGCAGGCAGTGCGGGGGCCCCCAGCAGTGGGGACACAGGCCGGGCCTGCGGGGGCACTTCCTGGATGGCAAGTGGGGCTGTCAATACGCACATCCTGAGCAGGACGGAGCTGGCCCCTGATCTAATCAGCCTCTCTCAGGCGCCCATCTCACCGCCAGGCCTTCCGAGACCCAGCCGAAATCTGCTGGGTAATTAGATCACCTTCCAGCTCGTTCTGACCACCCGTCTGCACCCATTGTGGAAAACACAAGTCTCCGAAGAGGAAGGCTGCTTCCAGAGGCAATTATCTCTATTACATTTCTCAGCACCACGTGGGGAAGTTGACTAATTAGATTTCCCCTTATTAAAAAAAAAAATATGAATTTTAGAAGCTCAAGTGGTTTTCATTTACAAAACAAAGAGAGGCACACAGACTTCAAAAACAAACTTAGGGTAAGCACAGGGGAAAGGCGTGGGGGAAGGCTAAGTTAGGAGTTTGGGATTAACAGATACACACTGTACATCTATGTCTATCTGTTATATAAAATAGACGATCAACATAATACATATGAAATAGATAATCGAAAGGACCTACTGTCTAGCACAGGAACCCTACTCGCTAGTCTGTAATAAACCATATGGGAGAAGAATCTGAAAAGGGTTGGATATACATACACGTATACGCAAACCACCTTGCTGTCCACCAGGAACTAACACAGCACAGTTCACCCAACACGATCCAGAATAAAATAAAAATTAAAACATAAACAAACCAAAGAAAGCACCATGGAAATGTCCTTTCTCCCGAGCGAGGTTACATTAAAGCACGAACTATTCTGGTGACGTCGGTTCTTCACGCCGACAGGAGTGGACCCGGCCGGCCCTCCCTGGGGCCACCCACGCCGTGCGCGCCTCCTGGTTCTGTCCTGACGTCCCAATGGCCCTCCGTGTGGCTCCATCCCAGGTTGGCTGTGGCAAAGCACCTTTGAGTCAGACCCACGTTCTTGGTTCACCTAGTGGCTCCTGTCTTTAACTGATAACAGTCTAGACTTTGATTATTTTATAGAGTATTCTTTTACAACAAATACCGCCCCCACCCCCACTTGTATCTGACTCTGGCCTGGAGACACCCCTCTTCCAACTGGTATTGGTCCGACACACGGTGGGCACTCGACGAAGACAGTAACTAGAATGATCATGCCATAGAAACCAAAAAAGGGTAAATGTACAGCGAGCCTTATTTTTCAGAAAAAAAATTATTATTGATCTTTATCTTTAAAATGTTTTGAAATAAGGTGGTGATTGGGAAGGCAAGTGGGTGAGGACACAGACCTGGCCGGAAAGGACGCTGCTCAGCCACGTGGGCAAGGACTGCCGGTCTCGGAGAGAGGTTAACAGGTGGGGGGCTCCTCAAAGTGGGTGGCAGCTGCCACCGCCTGACCCCAGCTTCTGCCACTCAGGATGGGGGACCCAGATCTCTGTGTCTCCTGATGGGATGCGCACGGCCCGTGTGGTGCCCCCATTGGGCTGCTGGGCCTGTGCATGGGCTGCCCGTGCTCACGTCCACCAGCAAGAGGCAGGAGGCACGGAAGAGCAGGTCTGGGGCAGCTCGGGAGGCAGAGATGCAGGTCCAGGCATGCGGCAACCGGCCCAGCCCCCTAACACAGCAATGGCAGGAAGAAGAGAAAGGGCTGAGACTGGAGCCACAGCTGACCCTGAGCCAAGTCACTGCTGTGATGGGACATTTCCGATACGACTGGGGAAAAAGGTGACAGTGGGTGGGTTTCTGATGAGGCTGTGGGGGCCGTGCCGAACGCTCAGGTGGGACGCTGGGGTTGGGCCTCATGAGAAGGAGGCTGTGCTTGGGAGAAACTCGGTCTAAAGTGTTACAGGGGAAGTGATGCGACGCCTGGGACTTGCCCAGAAAGGCGAGAAAAGAAAGGGATGGATGGGGGTAACAATTTCTTGGCTATAACAGCAAAGTACAGGCAGCAAAACAAACAATAGACTGGACTACATAAAAAAAAAAAAACACAAAAAAAACAAAAACACTTCTGTACATCAAAGGGCACAATCAACAGAGCGGAAAGGCAACCAGTGAACGAGAAAATGCCTGAAAATGGTCCATCTGATAAGAGATCAATGTCTAGGATATACAAAGAACTCCCACAACTCAGCCACAACCAAAACATAATTCAATTTAAAAGGCAGGCGAAGGACCTGAATGGGTATTTCTCTAAAGAGGATTTACACAAAGGTCCAATAATAAGCAAACGAAAAGGCCCCTGACATCACCAGTCACTATGCAAACCCAAACCGTAATGAGACAAGACCTCACGCCCTCAAGGATGGCTACAAAGAAACAAAGCCGGAATAACGAGAGCTGGAGATCAGAGGGAAGCAAGATGGCGCAGCTGTTGTGGACAAGGACTCGGTGGCTCCTCAAAAAACTGAACACAGTATTACCACCTGATGCAGCGGTTGCACCTCTGGGCATGTATCCCCCCCACCCCTCAAAACTGAAAGCAGAGACTCAGACAGATGTTCGCACACCTATGTTCAGAACAGCCTGGTCCACAACATTCAAAAGATGGGAACACCCAAGTATCCATGGGCGGCGGAATGGATAGACAGATGCGGTCCATCCCCGCGATGGGAACACTCTCCAGCCTGAGAAGGGGAAGCAATCCTGGCACTGGGTACAACGTGGATGAGCCCCGAGGACATGCTGCTCGGTGAGAGAAGCCAGCTGGGAAAGGATAAATCCTGCAGGATCCCGCCTCTAGGAGGTCCCTGGGGGAGTCCGATTCCTAGAGACGGAAGTACGATGGCGGTTGCCAAGGCTGGGGCGGGGGTGGGAGGAGAGGGAGGCGGGATGAGTGTTTCGTGGGAACGGAGCTTCCCCGTTTTGCAAGACGAAGAGTTCTGGAGCTGGAGGGAGGGCACGGCTGCACATCATGAATGGACTGAAGGCCGCTGACCAGCACACTGAGAGACGGACAGGGTGGTACAGTTCGCCATGTGTATTTCACCACAGTTTAAAAAATCATTAAGTGAATGAACTGCAAAAAAAAGAAACAGGGAGTGGATGGAAGCATCAGGTTCGGGCTATGGTCTCTGGAAGGCCAGGGGTCCAGGTGTGTGTGTGTGAGTAGCTCAGTTGTGCGTGACTCTACAGGACTCTGTGGACTGCAGCCAGGCCCCTCTGTCCATGGGATTCTCCAGGCAAGAATACTGCAGTGGGTGGCCATTTCCTTCTCTAGGGGATCTTCCCAACCCAGGGATGAAGCCCCGGTTTCCCTGGTGGCTCAGACGGTAAAGAATCTGTCTGCAGTGCAGGAGACCCAGGTTCGACCCCTGGTTGGGGAGGATGCCCTGGAGAAGGAAATGGCCACCCACTCCAGTGTTCTTGCCTGGAGAATCCCATGGACAGAGGGGCCTGGCTGCAGTCCACGGGGTTGCAGAGAGTTGGACACGACTGAGCAACTAACACACTGAATAATCTGGGATCATCCCAGCCCTGCATCGGGCAAGAACTGACTCTCAGTACAGGTTCCCACATGGACGCTCTGCACTTGAACCAGGGAGCCGGAATCCAGGCCTTTCAGATGCAGAACGGTGCAGTTAGGTTGATCAGACCCAGTGCCTGGCCCTGTGTGTCCTTCACAGACGGGGAGGAGGGGCTATGCTCTCAGGGATGCTGCAGGGGCTGGGGGGGCCAGGCAGAGAAAGGCGGAGCACTGAGTGTGCCTGGCCCCCTGCACCTCAGATCCTGGCCCCTGCACCCCAGATCCCAGCCCACTGCACCCCAGATCCCGGCCCCTTGCATCCCCAGAACCCCAGCAGCCCTGTAACCCTAGACCCAGCAACCCTGCACCCCCAGCAGCCCAGGGAAATGCCAAGGAGCAGCCACCCTGGGACCCAGGCGCCTGGGCCCGCCCCCAGAGAGCCAGCACGTGTGGTCTGTGACTGGCAGTCTCCCATAGGGCCCGCGAGCCACAAGATCCAGGCCTGCAGAGCCCACCTGAGAGCCCCTCCAGGGGTGGGTCCCCTTGCAGGTAAGCGCTACCCACCCAGCAGAGGAACCTGGAAGGTGCCCTGGGGCCAGTGGCAGCCCATGGTGGGCTGGGACGCACATGGCAATTGTGGCTAATTTTCTCCTGCAAAGAAGCTGATCCCATAATTTGGTAAATACACTGATCATCGCTGTGCGGCTCTGAGTGGGAGTGTCTGTGCTCCGGGGTCCAGGGAGAGTGGGCTGGCAGAGAGATCACCGGTTGCTGGCGTGAAGAGCCCACTGCCAGGAAGGGAGCTTCCCAAAGCCAAGGCTGGGATAGGAACGGCCCCGGTGACTGAGGACGGACGCTGGGGTGACCGGCCGGGCCTGCAGTCACTGACTCCACACCATGTGCCTGTCTGGCCTCACGTACCGACGGGGACACTGAGGCTGGGGCTGAGGACTGACCCGGCTCTCCCCAGTGACCATTCCTGCAGATGGCGTCTAAGGTGAGTCAGCCCGTCTGCCTTCCCCTTCCACTGAAGCAGAGTCCAGGCGGCTCAGGGGACAGGGACCACCACTTGGGGAGATGTTCCCTTGAATCAGAGGTGGCCATGAGAGCCCGTTTTTTTTTTTTTCCCCATCAGCTGAGTTTCTTGTGTAATAATAAGAACAGAAAATCTGAACGATTACCAACAAAAGCGGTGGAGAGATTTCCTAGACAAATCTCGATGTTCAGCAGCTATAGACTAAATGTCTGTGTCCCCTGCCCCCACACAGTCCTATGTTGAAATCCTAACTCCCCAGGGTGATAGTGGGTAGAGGAGGGACCTTGGGGAGATGATTAGGTCACGAGGGTGGGGCCCTAATAAATGGGATTAGTGCCCTTATAAAGGAGACCCCAGAGAGCTCCTTGCCCCTCTACCCCGTGAGGACTGCGGCCCAAGGATGCCTGACTTGCCCGCCTGCTCACACAGAGCTGCCCCTCTGGCTGGAGGTCAGGAAGGCGATGGTCCCCCGCTACGCAGGGGGTTGCCTCCCTGTCCTCCTTCCGCAGAATGCGCTTGAGTCTGGGCTCTGAACCCTGTGTGAGCTGCTTGGTCCCTGAAATCTCATCATCTTCATCTGTGAGATGGGACTGTTGCCCTTGTTTGGTCGCTCCGTCGTGTCTGACTCTTTGGGACCCCGTGGACCGTAGCCCACCAGGCTCCTCTGTCCGTGGGCTTCTCCAGGCAGGAACTCGGCAGGCTGCCATTTCCTCCTCCAGGGATCTTCCCGACCCAGGGATCGAACCCACGTCTCCTGTCTCCTGCACTGGCAGGGGGGTTTTTCACTGCTGAGCCACCAGGGAAGCCTGTAAAGTGGGGATGCGGATGCTAATCCGATAGTGTGAGTGGCCAGCACCAGCACAGTGATCACCTGGGGTGGGACTGAGAGGGTGTGGAAGAGCCTCCTTCCTTCACTTCTAAAATTCCAGCTAAAACCACATACTGCCCGTTCCCTTGCAAAAAGTAACAATAGATACTGTACAGATATTTTTTTTAACGGTAAGTTTTTCCACGATGTATTTCTTTGAAAAGTGCTCAAATCTGTTCATAGGCTCTAGGAGAAGTCACTCCTCAGCCAACAGTGAAGACTGACCCTTCGCTCTCTCGACTGCCCAGTGAGACGAGGGCTCCCTCCCCCTCAGGACTCCGATTCGAGCTAACGATGCGTGGGTGGAAGTGACCAGCCAGCCAGACACAGCAGAGCCTGGAGACCAGGGTGACCCCGTGTTGGGAATGGAAGAGCCAGGAGAAGGGGAGACCCTGGGTCTCTGACCACAGCGTGGATGAGGGCTGGCTGCCCTTTGGAAGCATCCTTTAGGGACTTGAAAGGAGCAAGAAATAAACCTCCATCATTCAAATCACAACCATGGACTTCCTTGTTGGCGCGGTGGACAGGAATCCTCCTCCCAATTCAAGGGACACGAGTTTGAGCCTCGGTCCAGGAAGATTCCACATGCCTAACTGAGCCTGTGCACTGGAACCCAAGCACTGGGCTGCACTCTAGCCTGTGAGCTGCAACTACTGAGCCTGAGGGCCTAGAGCCTGTGCTCTGCAGTAAGAGCAGCCTCCACTTGCTGCAACTAGAGAAAGCCCACTCAAAGCAATGAAGACCCAGCACAGCCCCCCCCCCCAAAAAATACAGCCTTATTCATCTTGGGGTCTGTTTGTTACAGGCCTGGTATGACTCCAACTGTGGGTGGAGTCTGGTGAAGGCAGCCCCCCAGGGAAGGGTCCAGCACTGGGACTGTCATCGGGGCTGGCTGTTCTGGTGACCAAGTTCACACTCTTTCTCGGGAGTTCTCAGGCTGGGGGAGAAGATCCGATGGGACAGGACGTCAGGGTGGGGAAGGTCAGAGGACAGAGATCGGGGTTGCTGTGTGCCCCCAGTGTCTCTCTGGGACGCTATTTCATGGGTATTTTGCTGTTAGCAGATTCAAAGGCTTTGCCATCAGGGTCTCTAAAAAGAAACCAGAAGAAGCCATCTCCACACTTCCTGCATCAGGCCCTGATCCCCTGATCACAAACCATTATGACGAGCGTTGGGCACTCAGGCTGCCTTCCAGGTTCATGTCTGCGGCTGAATACGCCACAGGCCTTAAAACCATGATTTCCTGCTTGATGCAAACTTAAATCCCTAACGGCAGCGTTGGGGGAAAATGACCCAGTGCAGACAGCAGACAACAAAGGGAGTGCTTAGCACCAACCTGAGCGAGCAGCGGTCCCGGGGACATCCCGGGGGGAACCGCTTTTGTGAACGGAGTCAAGTTCCGCTGATCCCTGCGGGCCGTGGCCGAGGCCTCCTGACCGCACCTCTCGTGAAGCCAAGGAGCGTCCCCTGGGCACCCACCAGCCACGTGGGGAGGCCTGCCGCCGCTGCCCACAACCCCCACCTTCTGGGAAACGGCAGGTGACCCGAGCCTGCAGCCACCTCGTGGGGATTTCCAGCCAGCGGGGGAGTCGCACCCCTGAAGGCGGCTCAGGATTCCAGGGCCTTCAGGAGACCGGAGAGACGCAGCAGCAACCTTCGGTCTTTGCAGCCGGAGTCCGGCCGGACTGTTCAGTTTTAGTCAGTAACAAATCAGAGTCTCAGAGAAACTTACTCTCCCCAAGGGCTGCCTCTCTGACTCAGCCCCAGACCCGTCTGTCCCTTCCTCCCGGGTAACCTGGTTATTATGGAACTTTTTTTTTTTTAACTTACACACAAATCTTCACAGTAGCTTTATCTGTAACAGCCAAAACCTGGAAACGACCCAAACGTCCACTAACAGAAAGTGAAGTGGAGTCGCTCAGTCGTGTCCGACTCTTTACGACCTCATGGACTGTGGCCCACCAACTCCTCTGTCCATAGGGTTTTCCAGGCAAGGGTTCTGGAGTGGTTTGTCATTTCCTTCTCCAGGGGATCTTCCTATCCCAGGTATCGAATCCAGGTCTCCAGCATTGTAGGCAGACGCTTTACCGTCTGAACCACCAGGAAGTTCCACTAACAGGTGAATGGATTAAAAAAAAAATTGTGGTAAATCTGATGAGGCCACATGTCAAAATAACAGAGATACCCAATACCACCAACAGATTCCTCATGTCCCTTTATAACTCTTTCCTCCTAGTCCTTTCTAACCCATCTTACCACAATTTTAGCAAGCAATTTCTAGAATCACGGAACTTTTTAACAACGTTGATGTTCCCCAGGAAAATTCAGAGCATGGGGAATAAATAGCCTATTTTTGCATACTTTAAAGAAAGCATGAACATTTCCACACCACAGTGATGGTCCTAAAAACCTGTGTCTTTCACGCAGGTTTTGGGGGATGCCCTGTGCCTGCGTGTATGTACAGTAAGTTCCCAACATACGAACAAGTCCTGTTTCGAGAGTGCATTTGTAAGTCCAATTTGTTCTTAAGTCCAATCCAGCCTAGGCACCCAACTAAAATAATCGGCTGTCTAGAACTGTACTGTAGTAGGTTCTGAATCGGAGAAGGCAATGGCACCCCACTCCAGTACTCTTGCCTGGAAAATCCCATGGACGGAGGAGCCTGGAAAGCTGCCATCTATGGGGTCGCACAGAGTCGGACACGACTGAAGCGACGCAGCAGCAAGTCCTTAATACTTTTTATACAAATGATACACAACAAAGAAACATAACAAAACGTTTTCAGTCTTACAGTACAGCACCTCACGGAGCACAGCGGTACAACAGCTGGCACACAGGGGCCGGCATTGAGCAAAGAGGCAGAGGACTGGGGGAGGGAGAGGAGGTGGGAGATGGCAGAGCCCAAGGATCATCAGCGGCAGGAGGCGGAGGGCCGGCGGCGATCTCACACACACCCAGCGTGGATGGGACAAACGCTCCTGCCTTTGAAAGTTCACGGCCTGAAGGTCCGTATGTATGCAGGGGACAGACTGTGCTGCTCTTTCTCTTTTGAACTTTTGCACAGTTCTCTTGCATCTCACAAGGGTTTATTGAGCACCTCCTACATGCCAGGTGAGTAAGAAAGACAAAGGCTTTGTCCTCTTAGAGTTTAGGGTCCCACGGGGGATCAGGAAGACTGCCTTTGTTTTCAGTCGCTAAGTCATGTCCAACTCTTTGTGACCCCATGGAGTGCAGCACGCCAGGCTCCCCGTCCTCCACTATCACCCAGAGTTCACTTAAATTCATGTCCATCGAGTCAGTGATGCTATCCGGCCATCTCATCCTCTGCTGTCCCCTTCTCCTCTTGCCTTCAATCTCTCCTAGCATCAGGGTCCATTTCAATGAGTCGGCTCTTCGCGTCAGGTGGCTAAAGTATCGGAGCTTTCGCTTCAGCATCAGTCCTTCCAGTGAATATTCAGGGTTGATCTCCTTTAGGACTGATGGTTTGAGACTGACCTAAAATTAAATATGCATGCAAACTATGCCCTGTGCTGCTGAGTGCCCTGAATACAAAGGACTGGGGGTGGGGGATGAGAGGAGTGCTGCAAGCCGGGAGGCCTCTGGAGGCCTCCGAGATGGGGTCTGGGGAGAGGGAGGGCCCTCCAGGATCGGCGGTCTTCCCCATCTTTCCACCATTTCAGAGAAGCTGCAGGGAGGGGATGTGCTTGTTCACTTGAGAGGCAGGTGCCCCCGGGGGACAGGCTCCGGCACAGAGCACCTTCCATGCCCCATATGACCCTGGACCACTCGCAGCAGGTGGGGCGGCATCGGTGATCTGGTTCAGAGCAAAAGGAACAGCTATGGTACGCCTGTGGCCTAAACAGTAAAGACTTACTGTTCAAAGAGTATTTTTTAAAAGTCACAATACTGCTTTCCTTTTTTCAGAAGAATAAACAATTAAAAAAAATAATTGTAAAGTACACAGAACACAGACTTCACCGTCTTAACCGCTTCTAAGCGCAGAGTTCGGTGGCATTTGCATGGCTGTGCAGCCATCACGCGGGTCCATCTCCAGAGCGTCAGGTCCCAAACAGGCTCTGTCCCCCCAACTCCCTGCCAGCCACTTCCTCTACAGGTTGGACAGCTCTAGGGACCTGCTAGGAATGGGATCACACAGCCTTCCTTTTCTTTTACCCCAACTTTGCAATTCTTGGTCCCCGTCCATTTCTCCTAGCCTGGACATCTCAGGGTAGGGGCAGGGAAGAATAGCATGAACAAAGAAGGGCCCGTGTCCCAGGGCAGAGCCTGCAGCCCCCGTGCAGGTCAGCGCCTGCTCCCTCCTGCTGGAAGTAGAGAGGAGGGGGATCTTTGAAGGCACACCTTCCACACACGAGTGAAACTGTTAGTGAAGCGAAACTGTTAGTCACTCAGTTGTAGCTGACTCTGCAACCCCATGGACTGTACCCCCCTAGGCTCCTCTGTCCATGGGGATTCTCCAGGCAAGAATACTGGAGCGGATTGCCGTTCCCTTCTCCAGGGGATCTTTCCAGAGACAGGCTTAATCTGAGCGAAGCCAGAGAGATCACGGCATCAGAATGTGTGCCCAGACCTGCTGGCCAGGCCTCCTGGTCGCCGAGCCCTGCTTTGCTGTGATCATTCAATTAATTCCTTCCATCAGGCCTTTATCTCCCAGATAACAGCCCATGCCTTGTGCAAGACCTGCACCTGTATCTCCATAAACAACTGAAGAAGGAGGCCACTGGCCATTGAAGGTGACCCCAGCTGAGCAGAGGCGACGGACAAGCAAGAGGCTCATCAGAAAGTCTTGGTGAGAGAGGGACGGGGGCCCTCCAGGTTGGAACAGGGCCGGCCAGGGGTACTGCTGGGCACACAGCCTGTTCTCAAAAAACAAAAGAGCCAAATCAAACCAAATCGGGCCATTCCATCCAGAAGGCTCATTAAAAAAGACTCCTGGAAAATTAACTGACAACAAACAAAATTTCTTCCTGGAACAGACCAGGCCGGGCCAGACACGAGAATGGGAACCAATTGCCACCGGCCCACTCGGCGCTGCAGGGCTGGGCTGCTGCCCAACAACAAGGTCATGATGCCTGTGTCCACCCCCAGCCCCGGGGCTGAGTCACCTTGTGCTCAGTGACCGACACGCCCCCTCTCTGGGCCCGCCAGGAAGAGGCGGCCTGCACCTGAGAGGCTGGGGCCTTGCGCCAGGCGACCCAGCTCCCACCAGCGCTCAGGGTCACTTCCTCAGGAGAAGGCCAGACAGCATGCAGGAGCTGGATGTGGGTTCGAGTCCTGCCCTGCCCCTCCCTTTCAAGGTCGTCACGCTGACCAAGCCCCCAGAGCCTGCGGTGCAAAAGGCATCTCTGTCACCCCGCTCGCACAAGTCAGAGCAAGTGCTCAGCAAAGGGTAGTGTCCAGCCCCATGTGAACCCCGGCAACTCGTGGGCTGGAGGCCAGTGGCCACGATGGTTGTGTTTCTGGTCTCCCTGGAGGCTGCCCCTCTCCGAACGAAGCCATCAGCGTAACTGATTGAGTCTCGGGCTCACAGACTGTCCATCAGACGGGGCCTCACCCTGCGTGGCAGCTCAAAGGTCCCAGGGGCTCATTCCCTAGGTACGCACTCATGGACGGAATGTGTGTTATCCCAACACCCTTAGTGGAAGCCCTAACTCTGACGTGATGGTATCGGTGGTGGGGCATCTAGGAGGTGATTCGGGTGAGATGAGGGTGGGGCCCCCCATAACAGGATTAGTTTTCACCAGGCTTCCCTGGTGGCTCAAGACGGTGAAGAATCCACCTGCAGTGTGGGAGACCTGGGTTCGATCCCAGGGTCTGAAAGATCCCCTGGAGAAGGGCACGGCAACCCACCCCAGTATTCTTGCCTGGAGAAGCCCATGGACAGGGGAGCCAGGTGGGCTACACTCCACGCGCTCACAGAGTAGGACACGACGGACTAACATTTTCACTTTCAAAGAAGAGGTGCCAGAGAGGCGATCTTTTTCCTTTTCCGACGTGTGAGGGCAAAGGAAGGAGGCAGCCATCCAGGAGCCAGAAAGAGAGGCCTTACCAGGAGTGAAAACGGCCGGCACCTTTTTGCTTTCAGCTCAACATGTAAGATCTTAGTTCCCCGACCAGGGATGGGGCCTCGGGGCCTCCCCCCTCCCCTCCACCCCCACCCCCTCCGCCTAACACACATATCGGGAGCGTGGAGTCTTAACCACTGGACCCCCAGGAAGTCCCCTTGGCTGACACCTTGATCTTGGCCTCCCCAACCTCCAGAAATAAATGAGAAACACAAAAAACAGGTGTCAATTGTGTAAGCTGCCCTGTTGATTGTAATTTTCACAACAGCCACGCTGACCAAAAGGCTTCTGTGGTGGCTCAGCAGTCAAGAATTCACCTGCAGCGCGGGAGCCACAGGAGATGTGGGGAAGATCCTCTGGAGGAGGGCATGGCAACCTGCTCCAGTACTCCTGCCTGGAGAATTCCAGGGAGAGAGGAGCCTGGCGGGCTACAGTCCACCGCGTCGCAAAGAGTCGACATGACTGAAGCCACCACGCATGCAAGCTGACCGGAACACTCACTAATTGCATTTGCCACCTGCCAAGCACACGTGCTCAACCCCCACCGTCACAGGGAATGGCGAGTATGGCCCAGCTTCTCTCTCCCAATACGCACAGTCCCCAAGGGCTGCCCTCTCATCTCTGCCTGGTACAGCAGGTCTGTCCTCCCCTGATTCCTCCTGATCGTGTTTTCACTTCTTCCCTCCCACACCCCTGAAGATATTGGCGGAGGAAACACAGTCTGTGATGGACGCCCTCTGCTCGGGCACGAGGCTTGGGGAGAGTCTAACTCCAGGCTCTTTGGAAAAAAAGACCAGGCCCGATTCATCCCTGTTTTCTCCGGCCTCCAGGCTTGTTGCTGTCGTTCAGTTGTGAAGCTGCCTGTCTAACTCTTTATGGCCCCATGGACCGCAGCAAGCCAGGCTTCTCTGTCCTCCACTATCTCCTGGAGTTTGCTCAGAATCATGTCCATTGAGTCAGTGATGCAATCTAACCATCTCACCTTCTGTCTTCCCTTCTCCTCTTGCCCTCAATCTTTCCCATCATCGAGGTCTTTTCCAATGAGTCCACTCTTCGCATCAGGCGGCCAGAGTACTGAAACTTTAGCAACTAGGCTTGGCTCTACATAATGACTGCTCAAAATAAGTTTGTAGATATGTAACCCAGAGACACTTGATCCCACGTGGTCTGATCCACACCTAAAATGATTTTCAAATTCTGCTGAATCTGCCTACCCAGTGATTCATCTTCTTCCTTCCCACACTCGAAACTCCACCTTCCTTTGGGAGCCTGCCCTGCCATGCCTGCCTCTTGTGGCCAAGGGGGCTGACCTCGCCCAAGGCGTCTGGGGAGGGCAAATGGTCCAACCTGGGCAAGCAGCATTTTCCATCAGCTTAGCCAATCCTTGGCTCAGGGACGGACCTGTGACCTAAGGCAGGCCAATGAGATGCTCTTTCTGCTGGGGTTCTTCAGTGGACAGGATGAGAACCTCCAGCTGCTGGAGACTAAGCCTACTACCCTGGTGGAGAGAACCCACCTGAGAATGAAGCCTTCCCCAGGAGGAAGACTGAGCGAGGGAGTGAGATCCCGGGAACATCACTGAGCACCTAGGTCCAGCTGGGCCTGAAGCCCAACTTCTTTGGGATTTTCAGTTACTCAAACCAGTAAGTTCCCCTGGCATGCTGAACCAGTTTGGATTGAGCTCTGTCAGTTGTGGGGAAAGTTCTGGAATAACACAGTTGGAGAGGATGGAGGACGTGCAGCATTTTGCTTTGCTTCCATCCTTAACCAACTTCCTTTAATGCCTAAAGTTAGTTCCCCTCACTTCCTCCAGGAAGCCCCCCAGGATCTTCTAATCAGTGATGACCTTTGCCTTCCACGGACTCAATCTGCTTAGCCAGTGCCTCCCCTCAAGAATTGAACTATTTCATCACCTCCAGTTGGGCCTACAGGCTGGGCAATAGGACCCACCTGGAAATGTGACAAGGGACACTGCAGCCCTTGACCCCAAGCTCCGAGTTCAAGCCTAGACCCACCGTGAGAGCTGTGAGTCTGGGCATATCACGTGGTCTTTTTGAGCCTTGACGTTCTCATCTACAAAATGGGCCCAGCAAGAGAACTGACCTCCTGGTGCTGGGAGGAGTGTGAAATGAGCCCTCTGCATACAGCTGACCACCAGCAGCAGCAGCAGACACATGCTGACCAACCGGCCAGGAACCCCGTGTTGGGGTGAATGTCCGTCACTCAAAGCTGCGCTGGCCCTCCCTCTCTTGTCACTGCTGTCCCCACTGCCCGCCTCAGACATGTGACCCATGCCTCAACCATCCAAGGTGTCCCTTTCCTAGGCTTGCCCATTCCTCCCACCTCTGGTCCTCTTGGCAGGTGGCCCACCCATGACCCCCAAGATGGTCAGCCACCCAGAATCCAGTGTCTTCGACCCTCACATCCCATCTGCATCGTCCTCCTCGCCACCCGGGCCGGCAGTCATCTGGTCCCTATGGCCCTCGGTCTTTCTTACTTCTACCAGCTCCAGTCTCAGCCTCTATAAATCCAGCGGCGACAGGCTTACATGCCTCCTTTACGGAAACCCGCCCGGGGCAGGTGCAGCCCTGTGAGGCACGACCAGCCTGGGTGACCTGTCAGCCCTGGGAGAGGTCCGCATCCCAAGCCCCCACCTCTCGAGGCCCTGGCCCTCGGCTCGTCGCGCTCGGGACGCTGGCCCAGACGCTCTGTGTGGCTGCACGCCCTCCTGGGAAGTAGGTTCTGTTACTCTTTCCCACCCCAGGAAGCTTTCCTCGACCCTCCAGCCCACCACGGTTCCTCGCTGGCGAGCCCCTTTACTCCATCCCTTATTCCAGGCTGTATGGTGGAGGCGTTCAGAGCGTGGGCTCGGAAGCAGCCTGGCCCTGCCACTTACCCACTGTGTGTCTGTGGGCAAGTGAGTCTCCCCCTGTGCCCCAGCCTCTCTGTGAAGAAAAAGCTGCTGATCGGAATATCCAAACTCAACTGAGCACTCAGGGTGGTTCACGCGTGTGAAATGCTGAAAACCAAGCCTGTTGTGCGCGGGAAGCACTCGAGAAACTCGAGCCTTTCCCACAGTCACTGCCGTCGCTGTTGCTCGTGTTACTTGCGGTCAGCACGTGCAAGCTAACTGCAAGCTCACTTTCCAGAAATTCAGGTTGATTAGAGCTCTTAGCCCACATCTTTAGGAGCTGAACGCCCCTGGTCCTACAGGGGGCTGTGCTCAGCGCACTGGTTCCAAAATGGGCTTCTCAGTTGTTTCAAGAGGTAAAGAATCCACCTGTTGATGCAGGAGGCTCGGTCCCTGGGTTGGGAAGATCCCCCGGAGAAGGAAACGGCAACCCACTCTAGTATTCGTGCCTGGAAAATTCCATGGACAGAGGAGCCTGGTGGGCTGCTACAGTCTATGAGGTCGTAAAGAGCTGGACAAGGCTGAGTGACTGAGGACACATAAGCTCTCCAGCAGTGACGCTGCCAGTGGGTTTGAGCTCTGTCTCCGTGGCCTGGGGCTATCTCTCCTCCTTCTGCTCCTGGCTTCTTCCTCCAGGCCCAGCAACAAGATGGTCAATTACTAAGTGCTCACTGAATACCTACTGATTCAACCCAAGGTTCGGTCAGCAGTTCAGATAAACAGTAACTCTCTGACCCAGCAAGCCCACTCTCAGATTCATACACCGAAAATCTGAAAATAGGGACTCAGACAAATACCTGTACACTTTTGTTCACAGCAGTGTTATTCACAAGTAGTCCAAAGGTAAAAACAACCCAAATATCCATCAACCGATGAATGGATCAACAAAGCATGGTTCATCCATCACTGGGATATTATTTGGCCATGGAAGGAAAAGGCAGGCTGCAACCTTAGAAACACTATGCTATGTGAAAAGGCCGTGGGCCATAGGATTCCACATACATGAAAAGTCCAGAAGAGGCCAATCCATAGAGACAGAAGGCACGTGAACAGTAGCCTGAGGCTGAGGGGAGTGGGGGAGGGAGTATGTGCTAAGGAAGTACGTGGCTGTCTTTTTGGGGTGACACAACGGGTCTGGAACTAGACAGAGGCTAGGGTTGCACAGTATTGTGAATGTACCAAAATGCCCCTGGATTGTATGCCTAAAATTATTGTTGTTCAGTTGCTAAGTTGTGTCCTCCTCTTGCAACCCCATGAACTGAAGCATGCCATGCTTTCCTGTCCTTCACCATCTCCCAGAGATTGCTCAAACTCATGTCCATCGAGTTGGCGACACCATCCAACTGTCTCATCCCCTGCCGCCCACTCCTCTTGCCCTCAATCTTTCCCAGCATCAGGGTCTTTTCCAGTAAGTCAGCTCTTTGAATCAGGTGGCTAAAGCTGACTCTTCAGCTTCAGAGTCAGTTCTTCCAGTGAATAGTCAGGACTGATTTCCTTTAGGATTGACTGCTTTGATCTCCTTGCTGTCCAAAGGACTCTCAAGAGTCTTCTCCAGCCACAATTCGAAAGCATCAGTTCTTCGGCACTCAGCCTTCTTTATGGTCCAGCGCTCACATCCACACATGACAACTGGAAAAACCATAGCTTTGATTACAGGGACCTTTGTTGGCAAAGTGATGTGTGTATTTCGCCACAATAAAAAATGATATACACAAGGAAGAAGGTACATGCGGCACACACGTAACAAAATGTATCTCTAACAGATACATATGAAGAAATAAAAATCCGAGAAGATAAACCTTGTTGTGGTAACCATGTCTCTGGGCAGAATCGCCTGACTCTCCCTGGGGGACAGCAGGAGCATCTGAGAGGCAGGACCGTGACATGGCGTGGCACGGGGGCCCCCTCACCTTGTAGCAGCTCTGGGACTCCGAGCCTGCTTGGTGACTTTTCTGTGCCTCAGTTTCCTACTTTGAGAAATGGGGACAGTGTGAGAACCCGTCTCTCAAGTTTCTGATGAGGCCTAAACAGGTCGGTACACAACAGAACTCAGCGCTCAGCAACGGCAACTGACCCAGGAATGGGCCGGGAAGGGTGTCCAGTTCAGTGTTCTTGTTGGGGAGAAATCTAGAAACTTGGGTTGCTGTACCAGGAAACAAGCCACCATGCACCAGCCTGGCTCTTAGCAGCCTGCAGCTAGGAGTGACCAGGACAGGTGGTGGTTTCTGGCCAGCTCAAGGGCGGAGCATTGCCCTCCTGCCCTCTTTCTCCCAGCCCCAGCTTCAGCTCTCCAGGACCCGTGCTGGGCACTGGGGGTCCTGGAGCTCACATCTGACCTCACCATGGTGAGTCCCATGGTGGAGAGGTCCCCAGGCAGTGAGACCCTGCCTAGGGGGAGGGGTGGGGGTGCCCAGCCTGGCCAAGAAAGCTCTGTAACGCTCCCTCAGGCTAACAACAACAGCAAAAATATTAGCAATGATTCCTCCTATGCAGACTAGGAGTCTTTTTTGCAGATGAGGACATTGAAGCACAGTGGGATTGTGTGATTTGCCCAAGGCCACACAGCACACACGCAGAGGAGCTGGATTTGGACCCAGGTGGGCTGACTCCTGGAATTGTGCTTTTAATCCCTGCTCTAACCTGTTTCTCAAGGGCAGCAGCCCCCAGTCTGGTCTCTCTGCCTTCACCTCCTTTCTTCACAAGGCCCCAGTCCAGGGACTCACAGGCCACGGCTGTCCCTGTTAAAACGCCTGAGGTAACTTGCTTCCAGGACAGAGTGAAGTCTCACTACTCAGCTTGGCCTTCAAGGCCTTCCCTGCTCTTCAGGATTCATCTTTCTCATCCTTCCTGGGCCTACTGATATTTCTCACACATTCCTGCCTCCAAACATTTATCCAGTCCACGATGGTCGTTTACCTTATGGAGCTTTCAGGCCAGGCAGGGTTGATGACTGGCCAGGCAGAGCGGATATCCTGGAAATGTTGGGGAGGCTTCCCTGAGGAGGGACTATTGGGCAGAGAGCTGAGGGTGCGCTAGAGTTACCCTGGTGGAGGAGGAGGAGGTGGAAGAGGGGAGACGTCCAGAGAGAGAGCGCGGAGTGGTGGTGAGAGAAAGAGAGAGGCCGGGGCGCAGGCTGGTGCCATGGGTGGCAAGGGGTATGGAGCACATCTGGAAGACCAGGTGGAGAGGGCCAGGATCAAGGCTGATCTGCCACTTTCCCCACTCATCCGAATAATCCGTTCCTTCCTCTACACCCTAGCCAGGTTGACAGGCCTCTCTGCCCCCTCCCTCCCCCCCACACACTTTGCCCCTCAAGGCAGAGATGGCCTCCTTTCATTTCCAAGACCCCAGCCTTGCCCACAGAGGGCTGAGCACAGAGGATGCACACTGGAAACTTTGCTGTATGAAACGGAAGTTCCCGGGAAAGACCGAAGCGGAAAACTGGCCGGTGGGAGGTTGGTCTTATGCCACTAAAGCTAGGAGACCATTCTCAGGATTTTGCAGCGTCAGACAGTAACTGTGGCCTTCTACATTGCCTTCCCCACCCCTTCTCATTTCTGTTGACACACACACTCTCTCATTTCCAAGACTGACAAACTCCATCAATTAAAAGACCCTACAAGGTATTTAGCACAGGCCTTCCTTCAGTTCATTTGCCAACCTAACCACTTGTATCATGAGACTCCCCACAAAAGGGCACTGCAGAATGAGACAAATCAACGCTAACGAGAGCCTGCAGAGCTCACTGGGAGGTGAGTGAGTGGGAGGAAGGGAGGGAGGGAGGGCAGGTGGAAAAGACCCAGGAGGGCTCCTTGCAGGCAAATCCAGAGGCCCATCAGAGAAGCCTGAACCAGAAGCTTCAGATGTGGCGATCTCAGCTCACTATGCATTCTACAAACCTCACCCCTGTCTACACTGGGGATGGGTGTACTGCCTCCTTCATGGGTTGAGAAAGATCATTATAAGACTACATTTTAGTGACCCTGAACATCATCCAGACCCAAGCCTGGAGTCAGCTGAGATTCAGAATCTCCCTGTGGGGCTCTGGCAGGCTACCTAATCTCTGTTTCATTATCTGCAAAATGGGCATAAAACACCTACTTCCCTGGAGTGTCCATCTCTGAGCATGTGGTTTGGGGTCTCTCTTATACATCAGATACTATGCCAGGCACTAGGCACACAGTACAGACCAGGTCAGCAGACTGCCCAGCCCAGAGGGAGCAGGTATCCTTAGGAGGAAGACAGCAGCAGTCGACCACCCAACACATGAGAAGATTCTGACAGTGAAGGAAGCAGACAGAGTAAGCTTTAGAGTCGGGGGCAACCGGAGGGAGCCTGGAAGGCCTCCCTGACAAGCTGGCAGTGGTGAAGGGAAGGCTAGCTTTGAGCACAGAACAGCACAGATGCTTAATCACATTGATCCCTTCACCCCTCCTCACAGAAGCGATGTCTCCACCCAGCAGACAAGCACAGTAACTGAATCATAAGCTGCTGTGTCCAGGAAGGCCAAGGACACAGGACACAGAGGCAAGAGGAGACGAGAATGAAGGAGGGCAAGTGCTGAGCCCTTCCACCAGGCTCCTCCGGATGGGAGGCTCCATTCTCTCAGTTCTCTGGTTCAGCACCCTGGAGAGATCCACCCAGCCGCCCCTCCCCGCGGATAGATTTCAGCACCCTGGACAGGTCCAAGTCGTGCGAGCTCCAGCACCTTGGACAGGTCTGGCCACACCACTGTTCCTTCTGTTGCTCCCTTCCACTGACCAGCCACACAGTCACACCTACTCAAACTGACATTGCAGACCTTCTCTGGACAAGAAAGACCCAGTCACCTTCAGCTCTGCAATATCTGATCACTTCTCAAATCCGCCCTGAATGTTTCTGACCTCCTGACATTTCCCTGGAGCCCCCTCCCCTCTTCTGTTCTGCCCTTAGGAACTCCATTTATTCATCCAAGTGTTAGGCCATCACCACTTCTTTCATGAAGACCTCTTCCTGATATAAATCAGGGCCTTCACCATATCCTCCTTTTGCCCTCCTTCCAGACTGAGTTTCTCGAGGAACCATGTCTGATTCATGTCTTTTCTCCCGACAGCACATGCCAGCCCAGCACCCGAAGGGCATCCAATGTGTGCTGCAGAAATGAATGAATGAAGTTGCAAAAATGATTTGTACAACTGCCACCAGTTGTTGAGAGCTCACTCTGCCAGAAGCTGCATGCTTCACACACGTTTTTATGAAACTGAGGCCAAGAGATGAAGGGATGTGCCCAAGTTCACACAGAGCCTCGATTCAAACCCGGATCACACTGCACAGCCTGTGCCCTTGACCGTGGCTCCTTTCTGTCTCTATCCAACCCAGTGCACTGCCATCTGCCAGTCCCACGGAGCCTAGAGCACAGCAGCCGTGGTCCCCTGAAGTGATTCTGAATCTTTTTTTAGCCTGAAATTGAAATCACTGATGCTTCAAATTAGAACCCCAAAATGAACGAGCCAAGACTTCAGATCTGCAATAGCTAAACCGCCTGCATCCACCTTCTCAGCAGGCTTCTGGGCTGCTCTTCAGCCTGGACCACCTGTTCTCAGCCAATATGGAGGACAAAGTGAACTATTTTCTAGGTGCAAGAGGGGCTTCTGTCTCTGTGCAGGAAAGGGGTCCAGGCTCCCGGGCACTTCTCTCAGAGCAGTGGCCTCTTTAAAACTTCAGAGAGCAAAGACTTCAGTGCAATGAGCCTTAACAGCAAAGACCCCAGTGCTATGGCCTTAGACAGCAAAGATCCCAGTGGTAGGAGCCTTGGAGGGCAAAGACTGGGATGACAGCAGTTTGCCCTGGGCACTGGTATCTTCTGAAGGCAAACAACAGAATCAGCTGAACTCCTCTGTGCTCACTTTTATTTGCTACTAAAGGAATGTCTCTCAACCATCACCGAGAAGATGGCTGGAGGCTCAGACCTCAGCAAAGGCCAGGCAAGAGGATGGAGAGGCAGCTCAAGATGGCCACCGCCTCCTCCCCTGCAGTGGCTCAGGAGCTGGCAGCCCAGGTGCTGGGGAGCTGGAGTGGGAAGCTAGCCAGGGGTCCCAGGGCTCTTCCAAAACAAGCACAGCAAGAAGCTGCAGGGCTTCAGAACAGAAACACTCCGTGTTCTGAGGGACCTAGGACAACCGTGGGGCCCTGCTTGTCTTTAATATGAAATGGACATAATTTGACCATTAAAGTACTGATGTGATTCAAGGTCGAGAATTCACCAGTAGCCCTAGCTTCCTGCTAACATCAGCTAGGATTTGTTCTTCAACTTACTGAATTAAATACCCATTTTAAGTGACTTAAACAAAATACTGAGGATTTTGCGGGGTGGGGGAGTAGTAGAGTTCCTGGACTGGCCACACAGGCCACCAGCAGGACACGTGAGGGAGCCTCTCACAATATCCTGGAAGGCAGGATAGAGAAATGTGAGCCACGTGGCATGGCTGACAAGGATGTTGGCACTGGGGAAATCACAAAGGGCTCTGGCCTCGGCACTGGGATTTGTCACCAGAGGGTAAAATGGGAAGCAGGAGCAGAAATTCCAAGATTACCTAAAAGGCACGCTTGTGCCAAAACAGGATTGAGCAGGGCAGTGAGTGCCCGGGGAGCAGAAATTCAAGCCAAATCTGAAGGTATGCCTGCCAAGGATGTGTGGGGCTTGGGGTAGGGCGGGGCAGGTGCCTGCATTAGCTGGCATCCCTTCCACACGAGGCACCACGAAGCTACAGCCAGGGCACTCTTGGCCGGAAGTGCCCAACTGTATGTGCTTGGCCCATGGTGGGTATGCTGGGTAATGGCTACACGCTCGGAAGGACAGCGGTAACAACCACCTGTCATCGTCACAGCATTATTTTTTATGGAAGTATAGTTGATTTACAATGTTGTGTTAATTCCTGCTGCGCAGCAAAGTGGTCCAGTTATTTCGGTGGTGGTGTTTAGTCGCTAAGCCGTGCCCAACTCTTCTGTGACCCCACGGACTGTAGCCACCATGCTCCCTGTCCAGACAAGAATACTGGAGTGGGTTGCCGTTCTCTTCTCCGGGGGATCTTCCCGACCCAGGGAGTGAACCGGAGTCTCCTGCATTGGCAGGTGTGTTCATTTCCCATGAGCCACCAGGGACACACACATTCTTTTTTATATACTTTCCATGATGGCTTATCACAGCATATGAATATAGTTCCCTAACTGTACAGTGCTGTGCTAAGTCACTTCAGTCGTCTCTCTTTGTGACCCCATGGACTGTAGCCCACCAGGATCCTCTGTCCATAGGATTCTCCAGGCAAGGAGACTGGAGTGGGTTGCCATGCCTTCCTCCAGGGGGGTCTTTCCAACCCAGGGATCGAGCCCTCGTCTCTCACGTCTCCTGCACTGGCAGGCGGGTTTCTGCCACCGGCACCACTTGGGAAGCCCCGATGTACAGGAGGACCTTGCTGTCTGCTAACCCCAAACCCCCACTCCATCCCGCTCCCTGCCACCCCCACCCCCCCCCTGCCCACCGCTGGCAGCTGCGTCTGGTTTCTGTGTATGACATTATTACTGGTTCAGCCCATTGTCACTGGCTTCATCTCCTGAGTCAGGCATCATTAATGATGATGAAGGACAAGAAGATGATCGGCAACAAATACTGACAGGACACTATGCCCAGCACTGCTGGCTTTTCACGATCTCCCAGCCAACAAGACGAGCTAACAGCTGCCCGCCTGTTTAGAACTCAGGTGGCACGTAGAGTGGACCCCCGAGCACTGTGTGTTTGAACTATGTGAGTCCACGTGCACTCTTTTCAATGAATAGACAGTCGGCCCTCCATGCCTACAGGTTCCACACCATGCATACAGAACCCTCAGATACAGAGGACTGCCATGGCATGAGAGATTTTGCTGGAATCAACACCCCCCTCTCCCTGCAGACACACCCAGGGATGACTGGAGTTGGCTTCCGGTGACCGAGCTCACACAACCACCCATTTTGCTGACAGGGATGCCGAGACCCAGGGAATGCGAGCAGACTTCGGACGTGCAGAACCACCCATCAGGAATCACCTGGACTTTATTTACTCTCCTCCCTGTAATACTTAATTTTCAAGCTGAGGAGACTGACTGATTATCACCAGGTTGTAACAATTGTTTACACCTCCAGCTGGGCTGAAAGTAACGATTTGGACAAACAGGCTCTAGGGTCTGCATGACATTCTCCAAGTCGGGGTTCTCAAGCAGCAGTCTGAAACATTTTATAAGGTACTCAAACGGCCCCTAAGGAAAACACCAGGGCCTCCCTCAGCGTCCTCACTTCAACGCAAACCGAGATTATAATACAGTTCCAGGCCATCTTTAGTACAAGTATTTAATACGAGGAAAAGTAATTAGAAAACTCAAGCATCCCTTTTCAAGGATGAAGGATATTGCTGCCTGCTTTAATTGCAAGAGAAAACCTATTTAGGGAAATGAACACAAAACGGAGATTGGCCACTTCAGGACGAAGACAACAATCATAAAAACCACGGGAGTCTCCAGTGCTCCGTGAGCTGGGGAGGGGTAGCCCCGGGAAAATAATTAATGCCCAGGAAAAGTGCAGCCTTGAAAGCAAACAGTCCCTCCTGGGGCAGGGAGGCTGAGACAGTGCTCATCTACGTGAGTCGGCTTCTTCTAAGAAACAATTTGCTGTTTATGAAATGAATCTCTGTCAACAATTAATACTGTCATTCTAGAAAATCTGAGAAACAGAGAGAAGTCTGCCAAACAGAAAATAGCCACACACGATCCCATCACCTACGGGTTAACATTTTCTTTCCTTATTTTTTTCTATGGTTATTTTGGGGAGAGGTGGTATAATTCAGATGATGCTGTGCAGATAACTTCAATTCTTCCCTCTTCACCTAATGTAAGACAACTGTTTCCTGTTGGTAGGAAGAACTTCTTGCAAGCATAAGTTTTGATGCTTTCTTTTACACCCACAATAGACGCATGGTACACCCTTAACCATTCCCCGTGACTGCCACCCCTTTCTCTTTGAGGCACTGTGATCTCACCCTGGTTTTCTCTTTTAAGATCATTCCCTTAGGGTGGGTTCCTAGATGTAAAATTCCTGGTTCAGCTTTATTGTTCTTATTACACACGGTCACATCGATTTCTAAAAAGTTTATGGCAACTTATTCTTTCGTGTAGCAACCTAGAAGTGCCATCACCAGCGATGGCTATAGTAATAATTAAAAAAAAAAAGTGTTTGCTAATTTGAAAGTAACACTGGCATCTCATCGTTTGTACCTCTTCTTACTCCATGCCTATGTACAAGTCCAGTGCATCAAAGCGTCTCCCAGCATCTCTGAACAGTCGTGTTCTTGACTCACACAGCCTGGGTTGGAATTCCAGCTCACCTGCCGTGTGACCCTGGGCAGGTGATTGAACCTCTCTGAGCCCCAGTCTCATCTGTAATATGGAGATGACACGGATGCTATTTTGCGGGATTATTATGAGGGCTGGACGGGCAGGGAAATGCCTGGCAGACATACCCTTGATTATAAATAAGGATATGAGCCTGTTGCTTTACTGGCTGTAACACTGTTTGCTCTTTCGATGTTTACTGTTTAGCTGTATCATGAGCAAGTTTTGAGACATAAGATATTTTAGTTTATACCAAAGTAAAGTAAAGCAGGAAACAAAGCTTAGGCTTCCAAATGGGGAAGTCTGTGGAGGAAAGCCAGTCTTGGTCTTGACACAACGAGATAAGCACAGTGCCTGCTTCTAATTTTTTGTTAGAATGCTAAATTAAAAGGTTCAAATAGCCACCACAATGAGGCTAGATGGTCTCCATCTTGCCTGCCCATCGGAACCCCTGGCATCATCACTGAAGCACTCTAAAAACACCGATGCTCCTGCCTCGTGATTCTGATCACGTAGGTATGGGTTGAGCCCAGGTTTCAGGGTCTCTGGGAGATCTGCCCGTGACCCTGGTACCCAGCCGAGCTTCACTGGGCGAGACTGGGGGTTGCTCCAGTTTTTTGAGTCCCTGCAGAAATCCAAAAGACATCCCCACCTGCAGTCTCTTGAATTACTCCACGCGAAACTGTCACCCGTGACACCTACGTCCTCCTGATAACTCCTCACAAGCGGCTCCTCCTGCCCCACCTTCTGGGCTTGAGGAGCCTTCACCCAGATAATCTCAAAGAAACAGCAGACGGATTATATTCACCACACGGCGCTTGAGGCGGACTCTGCCTCTGGACTCTTCAATTTCAACTCTCCGGCAAGCTTCGCCGGTATTTAATTGGGTTTCCTGTTTTAACCAAAAGAGACGTGGGCCTGAATCATTCCTGGCCGGATGGTGGCCCAACCTCACACTGGACCTACAAGCAAGGAACCATGCCCTGACTCTGCCACCTGCTTCCCTCTCTGAGCTGTCACTGCCCCCGCCCACCCCACTGAGCATTGCCTTCCCCAGGTCCCAGAGGGACAGTCGGCTCCCACTCTGCCCACTCCCGCCACCCCTAAGGGCTCTCTGGGGAAGCTTCAGTGTCACCGGCCATCCAGGGGACTCTGGCCCATCAAACTGATCTGAAAATGGTAAACACACATGGTCTGCGGAGCCACCTGTTTGAACATCCCCATGCACGGAGCACCCACTCCCTGGCCCTCCAGCCTGAGGGAACTTTCCACACTGCTCACACCAAGACCCATCCCCAGCTGGAAGACAGCCTTTTTCCATGGAGCTCCACTCAGAGTTTGGCTTGTTGGCGGGAGGGGAGAGGCGTGGTCATCAAAGAAACAGCACCAACAGCTAAAGACAGGCTCCTTCTTCCCAAAAGTCAGGGCAGGGAGAGAAAATTTAGAGAGTGGGCATCCCAGAAACGCACGCATAAAGGAAACCTTTCTTGACAGGGGTCAATGCCCTGCGTGTGAGCATCCTGACAAAGTCCAAGAGGGGAAAATGACACTTGGGAGACACTGAAGACTTCAGAGCGGGAGCATTCGCTTCGGAAGCTGCCCCTCGGTCCCAAGGTTCAAACTGCTGCATGGGTCTTTATAGAGAAAATAAATATCGAGCAGGCTTTGCGCTCCTTTCCAACAGCAGAGAGAAAGGAAGGCTTGTGTGTGGGAGGAAGGGATGTGCATGGATGTGGCCAGTTCGCCCACACTTGCAACCTCAAGCCAGGACCCTGCACTTGACCAAGAGCCTAGAAACCCCAGCTTCCAGCACGGCTTCCATTCAAGCCAAAGATCCACCAAGGCAAGTGAGTCTGTCTAAAACAATCTCTCCAAGGCTGAGGCTTTTCACTGAAAATCACAGAAAAATTTTCTGTTGGAAAAAACATGCACCTCTGGGGCCATATGTGATTTTACTATTCCAAGGGCGCGATCGGGCAGCTAGGAAAGCAACTCAGTGGAGAGCCTCGGTCTTTCAAACCCAAGCACCTGAAGGAGAA
Source organism: Oryx dammah (assembly GCF_014754425.2). Taxonomy (NCBI): domain Eukaryota; kingdom Metazoa; phylum Chordata; class Mammalia; order Artiodactyla; family Bovidae; genus Oryx; species Oryx dammah. Next base: position 46,124,032 of record NW_024070199.1, read on the forward strand.
TTTCTGAGCCTCCATGAGTGAAACCTTGGCATGAAACAGGAGGAGCAGGCTCCCAGCACTGCCCCCCCGGCTGCCCCTGCCCCATGCCCTCTTTAGAGGAGGACCCCTGGGGAGCAGCCTGCTATGGCCTGGGGCTGTCTGGGGCTCATTCCTCCTTCAGGTCATAAGAAGACCAACAGAACCTTAAGGCAGCTCTGGGCCAGCCATGCCTGGAATCCTGGAATTCAGAGGTCACCCGGAATATGAAAGCTGTTCCAAAATGGCAAACATGTTTGCATATCAGAGGTTAAAAGCAATGTCAGAGGAGGTGCTTTGAAAACAGAAGGGCACAAATTCTTCATGCTCCTGATTTCTACGGAGCCCTCCAGCCGACCCGGGCGGCCTGCCTTCTTCCCCGGCCCAGGCGAGCGCTGCAGACCCGTCTGCCAACCCAGCGTGGCTCTGCTGCCTGGGAGAGGGGTGGGCCCGGCACACGCTCCACGGCTGCCCCACGCTTCTTTACTGACTAGTTTATCAAGGAAACAATCTGACGAGCCTCACTACCAAGAATGCTCCTGCATCTGCAGCCCTCATTTATAATTTAAAACCAAGAACCAGCAACAGCTTTGCCACCCTACTGGATTCTCTGTCTCTCTCAGACACACACACACACACAGACACACACACACACACAGACACACACACACACACGGGAGAGGAACTTACATCACAACTGCATCCTACAGAGATGATTCAACCCCGTCTCTCTGCATTTTTATGAGGTTACAAACCGAGTTAACCCGTGAAATTACCACGGGCTCCAGTCTCCACCATGCTGGATATACATTCCACAGTTTCAAAGAAATAAGAACCTGAAGAAGCACAAGTCTTCATCTGAGCCAGTCTTCATCTGATTGGTCAGTAATCACTTAAATACACTCCCCCCCCCCCCCCCCAGCACATAAAGGGACACCAACACACGATGCCTGGAAGAAGGTAAAGCACCTTCTCCATTTTACCTGGGTCTCTCTTCTAACAGCATCTTTCCTTCTGGATTTCCATCCTTAGAAACATCCTCCTTAGAAGCACCCAGGAGATCATGAACAGAATTGCAGTTCAGAAACCACTCTTGGAAGCTGAAGCATATCAGAGACGAATGGCTTCCAGCGGCTATCTCGCCATGGCTTGGATCTCCTCCTTTCCAGAATGAACAGGTGTCTGGCCGGCCCCACAGTGGAGGCCCTGAGTGCCACGCTGAGACCGCACACCCAGTCTTCCAGCCTGCGGTGCCTTTCCAGAGCAGACGAGACAGGGCTGAGGGTGAGCCCTGAGGAACGCTTTTCCCAGAAACGTGGACTCCCAGTGGGGGCCATCTAAACTTACCAAGCATCTTAGAACATTTTCAAGGCACAACGTATTCTTCTATTATTGATATTTCCAAAGAGTAACATGTTCCTTTGAAAGTAACACCTAAACCCGCAAAAGGCAGGGAGCTCAGGTGTGCCAGCAGTTTGGCACCTCGTGTACACCAACATGGCAACTCCAGGTAAGACTTGAAGCAGCTGGGAACTCACATCTAGTGGGATTTTTTAAATGAAGAGAGTACTCCCTCCATTCACCTATTAGCAAAAGCTGGTTTTCACAGCATCTAAATTTACAAGCTTCCTTTTGGCACCATGAGCTCCAGCCACCCAACTTGCCCAGGCTCCTCGGTCCTTGAAGACCATCACCCATCTGACAGGTCAGTTACTTCAACTTGAAAATCAAGACTCTCAAGCACGAACATTACAGACCTCACGGGAGCGAGACCCATGGCACCGTGCTTTCCACCTGCCCTGGGGGCGCAAGTGTGGGCCGTGGCTTCTCTTGGGTCTATTCATACAGTCTCAGCTAAGCCACCCAGAGGTCGGCACAGGTCCCTGACATCAGGGCAACCAGCTTCCTCTTACTTCTACCTTCTACTTCAAGATCAACAGCCAAGTTGCAGACACTGCCAGTCTCCAAAGAGATAAAACCAAGGCCTCAAAGACAATCCCAACACGCTGTCCGCAGGAAATGGCATCCACTGTAGGTGGGAACAGCCAAGGAAGCCCCCATCCAAGGCACACGTGCCCCCGGCCTGGACCACTGGCCACACCATCAAGACCACAGACCCAACCCCAAGAGAGCCGGCGCTCTCCCCAGGCAGAAGGAGACGAATACCAGTGTCCCTACCTCAATCAAGAAGTCCCCGGTCCTCAGTCCGGCTTGCCATGCCACCCCACCTTCATCCACAGACTCCAGGTACTGCAGGGCCGGGAACGCCGGCGTGGGTGTGAATTCTTCGATGGGCGTATCCGCTGGGAAGACAAGGTGTACCTCGTTACAAGGCTGGGAGATGTTTGCAGGTCGGTAGCCCAGGCCTCCCACGGGACCCTGGGTGGAAGCAGGCCCCGTGTCTCCGTGGGAAGCGGGGGGCCCAGGCCAGCTCTCCCCTGGTAAGGGGCTGACACTCATGGTCATGGGCCGACACCAACTCAAGCAATGGACCCGACTGCTTCCTGGTGCCTCTCGGCCTCTGTGCTGAAAACACACGGGATACCGTGCTCCCCGGTCCGGGTCTATATGTACACGCCTGTCATTTTCTTTAAAAGCATCAGTGACTAAACATTTTCAGTTCTAAAAATGGAAAAGTTCCCCCATAACCACACGGAGCTACAGAAACACCACACTGAACCGCTTGCCAAATTTGCATCCACGTAGACTCGCCACCAAGGGAATTCAACTTGGAGCGTGGATGGGACAGAACGCTGACCCAGTGGGTGGCTGCAGATTTGGAATCCGCTCATGAGCCCTCTCTGCCGGAAGCTCGGCTCCCTGTGGCCACTCTGCGGCCAGCGTCCCCGGGAGGGCTGGGGCCCCGCTGCTCAGCAGAGCCAGCATTGGCTTCCGGGCCGGGGGGGCCCAGAGCCGCAGAGCCAAACTCTGGGGCAAGAGGTGGACGCTCCTGAGTGGTCCCGAGGGGCTGGGGTGGGGGGCAGGGGGAGGAAGCTGGCCTCGGCCGGGGGAGGGGAGACTCCACACAGCCATGGACACACCGGGACAGAGGATCTCCCCCTCCCCGTGGACGGGCCGCTGCCTGGGCAGCCGGAGCCTGGAGCAGGTGGGGCTGGCTCCAGGGCAGGAGGCCTCCCCCCCCCACCCGCAGCACAGTGCGGGACCCCCCCACCGCAGTCCCGAGGCTCCGAGATCAAACTTGTACATGGTTTCCCCACACACGCGGGGCACAGATGTCTCCTCTCACAGGGAGGCGATGCCATTTTGTTTCATTTTGGCAGGGGGGGCCCTCCAGAGTTAAGGGCGGCGGGGGGCCCGCACTGCCGCGGACCAGGTTCCCAGAGCCCCCCACCGTGGGCCACGTGACGCGTGTGCTGCTGGCTGGGCCACGGCAGAGGGGACCATCTTGCCACATTCCCTTTGCAAAGTCACCTTAGAGGCGGGCACCCAGCCGCCTGCCGCACTCAGGGGCTGAAGCCCACTCCCAGAACGGGGCACTTTGGAAATCCCTGAAGGGAACTCGGGACTGGGTAATTCTGGGCGACTGAGACCAGGAGCTCTGAAGCCAGTCACAACCGGACTGAACCAAGCCACAAAATAGACGAAACCCATGAATTAAAGAAAAAAAAAAGTGGGGGGGAGGGAGAGAGAAAGAGGAAAGAGAGGGAGGAGAAGGAGCTAGTTCGGAGCAATACTGTGTACAGAAAATTGGAAATATTCCTAAAGGAAGCCCCGGTGTTTAAAACGGCAGGATGTGGAAGAACATGGTTGTCTAGCAACCGAGTACCCCCAGGAAAAGGGCTTCTTTCTGAGCTGGGGAACGTTTTTCATACAGGCGTGTACACACACAGACACACACACACACATGTGAAGGCACCCAGGCAGGGAGCCGCCGGCTCTTACCTTTCGCCCCTCGTAGCACGAATCCGAAGCCCTCATTGTCTTTCTTCTGCAGGACGACGGTCTTCTCCTCGATAACGCAGTCGCTGTAGAGAGAGTTCCGGGGACAGCGCCCATTATTGTAGCCCGTCAACATCACCGCGGCCGAGGCTCCGCCGGGGACGTTCATCATCGTAGCCAATTAATCACCCCAGCTCGCCCGACCCAGGCAGGCAGCGTGGAGACGGCGAGCCGGCGCAGGAGGAGCGGAGGCAGCTGGGGGCAGGCTAACGGGAGGGGCGGG
>NW_024070199.1:46128629-46162934 GCF_014754425.2 Oryx dammah
ATGAGGCAGCGGTTTTCCTTTTTCTTTTCTTCCCGAAGGGCTTTTTTTTTTTCTTGTACAGAAGCCGCCGATTCTCTGCGCTCCCTTGCAGCCGCGGCCGCCCCGGGAGGCGCGGCGATCCCTCCCTCCGGTCCGGGGGCGCGCTGGGCCCCGCTCGCTCTTGCGCGGAGCCCACAAGGCTGCTGGCGGCTCGGCGGCGTCACGCCGGCCGCGCAGAGGAACCGCAGGCCGGCGGAGGGGGCGGCCGGCGGGCGGGCGGGCGGGCGGCGGGGGGGGGCTTCCAGCGGAAGGGGGCAGGTCACTCCAGCCCGGCCTCCTTGGGGCGGGGGGCGGTGGGTAGGAAGGGGCTGCGGGCTCCCCCTGCAGCCACACCAGCCGCCGGTTGGCACAGCTTTTTTCTTAAAGGAAAGAAACCCGAAAAGCTCCAACTTTGCTTCGGTCGCCAAAGCCTCGCACCATCCACAGGACGGGAGCGTCGCCAGTTGATTGCCGCCCCGCAGCACCCAGCACCGGGAACAGGGGAACCCCGCGGACCCCCCCCCCCCACCTTCCGGGGCTGCCTCTCTCCAGGAGTCCCCGCTGCCCCGGAAGTAAGTCAGGGGGGAGGGGGAGGGACGCTGGGGGTGGGGGTGGGGTAGAGAGGAGGCTTTCTCCAGGGTCCTTAGGGGCTGGCTGGTGGGAGGGCAGGGTGAGGGGGAAGGGCCCCGGCCCCGAGGGGGAGGCCCAGGATGCCGACTGGGATGGCTTGGACGGGGCTCCAGGTCCCAGGACTGAAGGTCAGCTCTGCCCAGCGCTGGGCCTGCCACCTGCAGGAAGGCTTCGGCCTCAGCTTTGAGGGAGCAGCCCGGGTGGGCGGTCAGGAGGAGGAAGGACAGGGCTGCTGGGACCCAGCGCTGGGCAGTAACGGAGAACATCGCCTTGCAGGGATGGAGGAGCCCGGGAGCTCCCTAGGGGTGGGGGGCTGCGGCCCGAGGATACACAGGTGTCCTGCCCACTCCTGAGCCCTCAGCCCGCACATCGGAGGCCGCACAAAGGAACTCACGGGTGTGACCCTATCCTCCAGGAAAGGGCCAGTGCGGCAGACGGCACCATCCCGGATGGCCGCTGTCCAGGGTGGTCTAGGAACTTGGGAGGAGGGGCTGAGTCCCTGGGCACTGGCTCTGCCTCCCGCCCCGGGGTCAGCCTGGCGGGTCGGTACGGGAGCCCTAGGTCTGGGAGCTCAGCCCCCGAGCTCACCAGAGGAGGGCTGAACATGGCCAGGAGTCCAGGCCTGGGAGCCTGTGGGCAGGTCACGTGCTGGCCTGGCCTTAGTCGGAGACCTGGCTCTCTGAGCCTCAGGCCCCCTTCATCACCTCACAGCATGCTGAGAGGAAGCCGCAGGCCTCCCGGGACTCCCGTGAGGTCAGACTGGAGGATGCCCACAGCCTGCGGTGGGACTGAGAGCCCCAGGGAGCTATTGGGTTAACCGCCATCCACTTGGCAGGGAGCCAGCACCTGGGATCCGCAGGAGGGGGTGGGGCAGAGCTGGGCACCTGGTGCTCGAGGGAGCGGACCCCCCACTAGCCTCTCCACTTCCCATCCTGTGCCTTCCCCAACCGTCTCCCGCCCAGCCTGGAATGCCTCAAGCTGGAGGGCTCCTCAGGTACAAGCCCGCCACCCGCTCCGGCCACTTCCCCAGGCTGCTGCAGCCTTGCCCTCTGTCCCTGCTCGTCCCCCTGCAGGAGCCCTTCAAAATCCTGCCACAACGATGCCCACTCTGAGGGGCCGGAGCCCTGCTGTTCCCTGGGGACCCATGTGGCCCCCGACACCCGTCTCTGCCTGGCTCCAAGGCAAACCTGTTCCGCTTTCCATCATGAGGCCCTACCGTGGGCCAGCTCCTCTGCCCACCGCACAGACAGCACCCCCTGACAGCCTTTCAGCTGTCCCCCATGCTGGGGGAGCTTGCTGGGGACAGTGTGGCTGTCTGGATGCAGCTGGCACCCTCCCCACTGGCCGCATAGGGCAGGGGCGTCGGGCGTGGTGGGTGTCACACAGGGCCCAGCTCAGATCCTGTCTCTGCTCTGACCCCAAGGGCACTCCAACCTCTGGAACCTCAGGGTCCCGCTTGGCAAAGTGGGAATAATAGCAAGGCACGCCTTGTGGACTTCAGGAGGGGTTAGCAAAGACCCCACCTGAGCCCAGGTAGGCTGCCCCGACCTGTGTGTCTGTCATCCTGCTCACTGAGGAAACGCCAGACTCCTTCATCTCCGATATGAGGGACAGTCCGAACTTTTCTTTCCTGCATTAGTTCAGGAACTGAACAGCCCCTGGCTCCCTGCCCGTCACGACCCATCTCAATTTCATTCACAGACAGACCTGGGTTTGAATCCTGACCCAGGCACTTACCAGCTTAGCTTATCAGACCTCACTTTTCCCATCTGCAAAGTGGGAGCACTCAGACCTTCCTTGCAGGGACTCTGCGGAGCAGGTGAGGGCAGTGCCCCCCTAAACAGGGAGAAGTGCGGATCTCCCCAGGAGACCGTGACTGCATCCTGGGGGTTACCCAGCACGGCGCCACGCGGAATGGAGCAAAATGGGCAAGGAACACAGCGTGGAGAACAGGGGTGGCAGCGTCAGGGGCTGAAGGGAGACGACAGGGTTTCGAGTGAAGAGGTCTCCGGGTCAGTCCCCATTATCCACAGAGGGCAGGGCAGTTCAGCGTTGTGGAGTGCCTACTGTATGCAGCTAGCTAGCCCTAGGAAGTGGAAAGGCAGGCTCAGGCTGATGGAAACCCGCAATCTCGGTAGCAATCGTGAAAAGCAATAGAAACTCCAACACAAGAGTCATTCCCTTAAAACAAGTGCGCATTCCGATTTTGTCTGAATGGCACAATCCCCGGGCACGGGCTCCAACTGGGAAATCCCATACCCCGGGCCTCAAGAAGGAGCCTTCCCCAAATGAGAATCTCTTTCCTTCTAAATCCTCCTAACAAGGGGCCCCTGCACAGTCTATACAAGGGGGTCCCCTCCAGCCTCGCCCAAGCCTCTGGTGGGGTCCTTCTCACCTGTGAAGCCGTCACCTGTGGGCTCCTCAGGGGCAAACATCATGCCCATTCTCTCTGAATCTCCCTACAGGGCACAACATCTACTCTTGGTGAGATTCAGTGTGATGAAAAAAATCTGTACTCCAGCTGCGCTCTCTTCAAACGCGTTTTCTGAACAGGGCAGGAGAGCACTTTAATGTACCCCAAATGGACCCTCCTTTGGAAGCTTCTTGCAGTGGGAGCCGTGGAAGGCAAAGGTGGTGGGCATTCAGCCCCGCCAAGTACAGTTGTGCAGGTTGCACACAGAACAAGTACAGAGGATACCATCCGATCACGGCCGTCATAGAACCATCTGTTTATGGTGGTGATTTTGGCTCTCAGCTGCAAGCAAAGGGCCTTGAGAAAGGGGCAGGCACCTTTTTCAAGTTCATGCAAAGGTGGAGTAGAGGCCATAGACGCCCAGAATGTGCGCAGTATCCTTAGACGCAGGTCTACCTTGGGGGGCTGGGCTGCCGTGGAGGCAGGAGGTAGCCTCCTAGAACCACATTGGCACCGGGAGACACGACCCTGTGCTGTAAGTCTCCTGGGAGCCACATGGTAGAGGCTGTGCCAGCTTTTCATGTTTCCACCCCCGACAGTCCTGCACGTGCCAGGAGAGAGTGCCGAAAACACCTGGAGTGAGGTGGTTGTACGGTCGGCCACACAGACGGCCTCAGGGTCCCCACCCCACCAGCAGGCCCGAAGACTCCCCTGGCATCTGCCTTGCAAGACTGCAGGTGGCTGGGCCTCAAGTGGCCTTAACTGTGGCCCCACAAAGCGAAGGCTGCGCTTCGCTTGGGTCCAGATGGTGGAGATGCCAGCGATGACAGCTGGCATTTAGGATTTGTCAGTCACTGAACAAGCTCCCTTGGCAGTAGTGTCTGGTCCTGGAGGAGGTGTAAACCTGAAGCCACAGGAAGCCAGGCCCCGGCGGCCGAGATGTGTGAGCAGGTGGGCCCTGGGGTGGCTCTGTCTGCCCTGCCCCACACGGGAGGGCTCGCTGTGAGCATTTGAGTTTTGAACATAAGGACCACTGGGGTAGACCAGATGGCCTCACCCGGACACATCAAACAGCTCCGTTTCTTCCCTGCTCTACTGGGATCAGGTTTTGTTCTTGAATTAAAGTTCAGAAAAAATTGTGGCCAAGGGTAAGCTACCATGTTAATTCAGTAATCCATGCAGTCATTTTTATGGTGGTTCAGATGGTAAAGAATCTACCTGCAATGCAGGACACCCAGGTTCGATCCCTGGGTCAAGAAGATCCCCTGGAGAAGGGAATAGCAACCCACTCTAGTATTCTTGCCTGGAGAATTTCACAGACAGAAGAACTTGGTGGGCTACAGTCCATGGGTTCACAGAGAGGCAGACACGACTGAGTGACTGACACCTTCATTCCTTACTGAATACCTACTAAGGGTCAGGCAACAGACTGGTTATTTGGCATTTTTTTGGAGGGAACAAGCCAGACCTAGTCTAACCTTTGTAGACATGTCAAGGAAGGGTAGGGTTGGTTGAATGGTAGACCCCCAAATCAAGTTGAAGTCCAGCTCCCTCATCTGTGAATGTGACTTCATTTGGGAATGAGGTCTTTACAGATGTAATGAGTTAAGGATCTCAAGATGAGATCATTTAGTGAGGGCCCTAAATCCAATGACTGGTCCTTAGAAGAGAAAAGAGAGATAGGAGATAGGCTCAGGGGAGAAAAGGCCGTGTGAAGACAAGCAGAGGCAGGCAGGACACAGCCACAAGCCAAGAAGCACCAAGACTCCTGGCAAACACCAGAAGCTGGAAGAGAGGAGAACAGGGCCTCCCCGGACCCTGACACCTTGATCTTGGACTTCCCGCCCCAGAACTGGGAGAGAATACATTTCTGCTGTTTGGAGCTGCTCAGTCTGTGGTCATTCTACAGCAGCATCAGGAAACTCACACATGGAGAAAGTGGGAAGTCACATATGAGTCTAACTATGACACAAATGTGCAGGATATGGTGCTGTGTGAACTCGAACAGGGCAGGAGGACTTCCTGTAGGAGGAAGACCAACGTGTGAATAGGAGTGAGTGCGCTGGAGGCTGGAAGGGGACAGAGAAAGACGAGCACATTCCAGACGGAGAGAGAACCTCGGGGACAAAGGTCCTGAGGCCCACCTGCAAGGCAGAAGGGGCTGATCACACCGGGCCACGGCTGAGGGTTGGACAACGTCCAGGGGTGGCCTGAGGCTGCAATTCAGCTTCAGGCAGAACCAGAAAAGCGCCTGCTTCCCCCCGTATGACCTAAGGCCAAAATGATAGCAAGCAGCTGATCCACTACTTCCAAGCTAGCCTTTTCCCAGCCAGGCCTGAATCCCGCTGGGATGACCCAAGCTCGGCTTAAGCGTGTCCCACAGCCATGCTTCCTGCTCAGCGCGTCACACACAAAGGCCCGCTGTAGTTGGCGTCACAGCTCTCCCCAGGCAACAGCAGGAGAAGCTACAGGGTGTGAAGATGGCCCGAGCCCTGTGGCTGAAGAGGACATTGGACAGGCACATGCCCTGGATGTGGGGACCTCAGTGAGAAGCGCTGACCCCCTTCAGCTTTGCAGGCAGAAGGGTGGTTTCGGCCACTGGGCCCTACAGCCCAGTCCCCAGCAGCCTCCAAGCTCTGAGGACCCCACAAACATGTCTGCAAGCTGGAAAGGAAAACCCACTTACCCCCAAATCCAAACAGCAAACAACAAGGAAATGAGTCTGTGTTTAATGAAGTGTCTCTGAAATCGAACATGAGGTCAACTTCATTACGCGCTAAGTTTCGAATCCGTCACACATCCTCGCAAGTGAAAACAACCTGCGAGACGGATTTTCTCACCGGGAGAGACTTCTCGGAGAGGTGGCTCAAGGCGACGAAACCCCAGAAGCCACTGGGGGGTCTTCCTGCAATGACTGACTCACGGGAAGATGGGTCCAAAAAGGCAGAACTGCCAAGATCATTTCAGCATTCGTGTGCATGTGCTAAGAAGGTACGGAAGGTGGGCTGTGAGTGTGATGAACACGGCTGACTGGATCTTGGCTGGGGCAGTGGAATGCAGGGTGCAGGGCCCCAGCGGGTGGGGGTGTGGTCTTTTGGAAGTGGCGGAGGCTGTGGGGGCAGCCATGCCTGGGAAGAGCCTGGGAGAGTGATGGAATGTGTATCATCCCTGAAAGCTCCTTCCTGGAGCAGCTGTCGAGGGGCGGGGCCCCCTCCACAGCAGGGAAGCCGAGCCTGAGAGAAGCTGTGGCTGCATCATTCCCCATGGAAATGCATTCCGGTGACAGAGCCTGATGGAGCTGGGAACTGGGACACTGTTAGAAAGAGGGGCCTCTGGGGACTGAATGGCAGTGGCTGTCCTAGAAATTTCTGGGCTCTGCCAATCAGGGAAGATGAGGCTAAACAGCCTGTCAGCTCTTCCGAGGGGGATGCCTGGGACCTCAACAGGTGGCCCAGCTGGGCAGAGATGCCAGGCGTGGGTGAGCGGCCTGGCTCCCTGGAGGTGGGGTGACCCAGAGGGACAGCTCCATGGGCAGGCAGGGCCACGTCCTAGTCCTTGGGAAGGGTGAGTGGGCCGTGAGTGGGTGGGAAGGGTCCCTCAGTCACCTGTCACTCACCTCCAAAGGGGCACCTCTCAGCTTGCGGCCACACACGCCACTCTCCCTGAATCCTGCTTCCTGCATCCCAGTTGGAGGGCGCTTGGTGCCCCCCGCCTCCCGACTCGTGTGAGCAGGCAGAGGCCCTAATTCCCAGGGGACAGGAAGGAAGCCCAGGCCACCCTGGTGCACGGCTGCTCTGTGATGACGAAGGTGGCCAGTTCACTCGCAGTGACATGGCTCCCGGCCCTTGGGAGCCCTGCCCACGAAGTGGCATCATCTCAGCCTCACGGGTGTGGACGACAGGCCGTCCCCGCGGAACTCACAGCCCCGATCTGCAGAGACGCGCTCTTACGAGAGCCGTTTCTCAGACAGGCGATTCAGAACACTGAATCAGAACCATCCCTGCCCGAGCAGATCGCGGCATCACCCTGCTCATCGCTAACATGATAAACAGCGACAAGTTTTTCCTAATAGAAGCAATAATGTGCAAAGAACTTGATTCAAATTAAATTGTCTCGTTATTTTGTGATAAATCACCACAAAGCATCTCCCAAGCACAACTCGGCTATGTTACCTGTCAAGTGGCTGGTGGAGGAGACAGTGGGACGGCAGAAACGACGGGAGGTGATCACCGCTCCCAGGAGAGGGATAGAAATGCGATCGAAACGGGAAAACAGCCGCACAGGAACCTGAAAGGCCTGGGGAGGGGGTTCTGACTTCACCAAACCAGCTCTGTAACCTTGGATGTCAACTGCAGCCTTGAAACATCACAGAGGGGTAAGAAGCGGGGTAGATACAAAAAGAAACTAGGAGTTTGGGATTAACAGATACACACCAGTATATATAAAACAGATAAGGAAGACCTACTGTATAGCACAGGAAGTATATCTGATATCTTGTAATAATCTATAAAGCAAAGGAGTCTGGAAAAGTGTGTGTGTGTGTGTGTGTGTGTGTGTGTATTTCACGGATTCACCTTGCTATACACCTTCTACAGCACTCTAAATCAACTATAATAATAATAATAATAAAAAGCACACACGCAGAGTGTGACATTCAGGAGAGGTTGGCAGACTTGATCAGCTGGTGAGAAGCTACCTGAGGCGTTCACTCTGAAAACGTTCATTGTAAACTGAAATAGTTTTACCTGCTCCCTACCTAAAAGAATCTGCCAGTGACATCAGCAGGTACGAGAATCTGCCGGTGACGTCGGCAGAGTGCCCCCAGGCTTCCTTCCTTATAAAGGTACCCGCAGACCTCAGAGATACTGGGGGTTCCATTCCAGATCGCGGAAATAAAGAGAATGTGGAAACAGAGTCACAGTAGCGCTTGGTTTCCCGGTGCCTATAAAAGTGATGGTTAGACGAGACTGCAGTCCACGAAGTGTGTAAAAGCATCATGCCTAAAAAGCAATGTACACACCTTAATTAAAAAAATACTGTAGGACTTCCCTGGTGGCTCAGTGGTTAAGAATACCCCTGCAGGAGACAGGGGTTCTCTCTCCCTGGCCCGGGAAGATCCCACCTGCCACGGAGCAAGTAAGCCCGTGCGTCACACTACTGCGCTCTAGAGCCCAGAAGTTGCGACTGCTGAAGCCCCAAAGCTCCAGAGCCTGTGCTCCCCACCAGGAGAGGCCGCCACAAGGAGAGAGGCTCATGCACCCCACCTAGAGAGCAGCTCCCGCTCGCCACAGCTAGAGAAAAGCCCCGCAGCAGCGAAGACTCGGCATAGCCAAACAAAGAAATAAGGAAACGAATAAAAACGACTTCGTCACTAAAGCACGCTGACCATCATCTGAGCCAAGAGAGTTGTAGTCTTTCTGCAACAGTAACATGAAGAGATCCCTGAAGCCGGATCACTGTAGCAACTATAATCACCACGAAAAAGTTTCAGATGTTGAAGAATCACCAAACGGTGACGCGGAGATAGACAGAAAGACAGACGTGTTCGTCGCTCAGTTGTGTCCAACTCTTTGCGACCCCACAGACCATAGTCCACCCCATGGGATTTTCCAGGCAAAAACACTGGAGTGGGTCACCATCTCCTTTTCTAGGGGAGCTTCCCGACCCAGGAATTGAACCCGTGCCTCCTACATCTCCCACATTCGCAGGCGGGTTCTTTACCACTAGCACCACCTGGGAAGACCCACTGTGGAGACAAGAAGTGAGCGAATGCTTGCTGCTGGGAAAAATGGCGCCAACAGAGTCACTGGACACAGAGGGACCGCAAACCTTCAAGCTGTCAAACACACGGTAAAGCAAGGGACCAAAAGCGAGGCGAGCCTGCACAGCCACCACGGGGCTGTGCTCAGAGCAGGAGGCGCCAGCGAGTCGGGAGTCCAGAGGAAGCGGGCCCCCGGGGAGGGACGCCCAGGCACCTCCCTGTGCTCGCGGAGTGGCGGGGGCCCCCAGGGCTCTGCCTGTGTAGATGCTGCGTGTTGTTCCACGAGCAATGGCTGAGGGCGTGTCACCAGAAGAGAGGGGAGCTCAGCCCTGCAGGATGGGCGCTCCAGAATCCAGGGAAAAGATGCTCCGGGTGCCAGGACCAGAGGAAAAGGGCCTGGGTGCCCGTGCAGGTGGGAGACAGCACAGCCAGCTGCCAACCCCAACCCAAGGAGTCTTCCTGAAGTCCCTGTTCCCTCTCAATCCGTCAGCAAATGCCATCAGCAAGGACACGGACACTGTCAGCATTCACACACCTGTCCTGACCTCCCCAAATCCCGAGGCCCCAGCATCTTTCACCCGAGGACCACAGAAGCTTGCCGACAAGTTTCCTCTGAATGCATTCTTTATTATAAAAACTTTAAATCAGGTCATATCTTTCTCCCTTAAAATACTCCCACAGCTTCCCATCAGAAGTGGGTAAAAACCCAAGTTTCCCACCGTGTCCAAGACCCTTCGTGATCTGAACCCCGGGGCTCCTCCTCATTCTCCCTGTTACGGCCTCACCATGATCTATTCTCCCAGGAGTGAGTGAGTCCCCTCAGGTTGGAGCCTGGTCCTCCCGCCTCATTTTCTAGCCCACTTTCTAGTCCTGGCTACGGCAAAGGCTGGTAATAGGGTCTTGGACAGGACGCTCAGCCACTCTGGGCTGGGGTTTTCCCGTCTGCCAAAGGGAAGATTAGACCATGCCAGCAGCCACGTAAACGAAGCTCACTGACGCAGTGGATGAAACCCAGCCCGGGACTCTTGCGTCCGGCCTGTGATGCCAATGGGGTGACCCATGTCCTGGGCTACCTGGGGACTGAGGCGTTTCCTCAGACATGGGGTCTTTCTGTTTTAAGACCAGGCTGGTCCCAGGCAAACCAGAAAGAGATGGCTAGCCCCCATTCAGCCGTCTGCAGGGGGAGTGTGGCACCCCCGGCCCTGTTTAAGCCGCTCCCCCAGGCTGCTGCTCCCTGAGACCTTCAGCACGCTCCAGGCGGGTGGGATCATTCTGCGAGTCCATAAACTGGTGGGGGAAAGGTTTGCTCAGGGCTGCGGAGCTGGCCAACCCGTCAACCTTGGCCTTTGACCCTGAACTGAATGTTCTTCCAAAAAAAACAAAGCAAAAACCAAAGGCATGAAGAAACCAGCACTAGGGGAACAGCTTGAGTGCCTGGCATTTCTTTGGGAGTGCAGAAAGGGGTTACCATGACTCCTCCTCCTCTGGTGATCCCAATGACAGGCCAGGCACCCATCTGTCGGCCTCGAGTTTGCCCCCAAAGAGCACGCTGAGTGGGCTGAGGGACAGACGCTGAGCTTGGTTGGCAAGGCCAGCCCCCGAGTCCCTCTGTGGGAGGTGGGCGCTGTCCACAGTGACAAAGCCACCAAATCAGATTGAGCGTGGGTGTCGCTCAGTGACCCCAGCTTTGGAGAGGAGGTGGAACCCCGGCGGGGCGAGGGGCTGGGGAATTCACCCTGAGCTCACAACTCCCTGTGTCGGGCTCACCTGCCCAGCCGGGAGGGCACTGACCTCTGAGGTCAGGCCTGGCTGGAGGGGAGGGTCTGGCCACCGCTCCTGTCCACCCCGGACCACCAACCTCCCGCCACAGGAACATTTTATTTTTGTTCCAAGTGCTGAGGCTGAGATGAGATCACTGAAGGGGAAGTTTTTTTCTAGAAGTCTCTCAAAAGGGGAAGGAGGCGCATTTTCAGGTGGATGGAGCCCCTTTGAAAGGAGCTCAGCAAACGTCTAGATCAGAGGTTGCCAGACTTTTTCTGTGAAGGGCCCGAGAGTAGACAGTTCAGGTTTTCTGGGCCATGTGGTTCCTCTTGCAGCTACTCATTCTGCTAGTTGTGGCTGAAAGGCAGCCATGATGCTATGTAAGTGACTGGGCGGGGCTATGTTCCAGTGAAACTTTATTTACAAAAACAGCTTCCCATCAGAATTGGTGGGCCCGATGGGGTCTGTGGGCTGTTGGTTATAAAGACCTGTTCTAAATGTCCTAAAGACACTCGAATTGACACAAATAATACATGTCTGTGACTATCTCAAGATAACCCACATGCACACACATAAAATAAAAGCTAAGAAAAGTCTTAATTCTCCTACACAAGCAACACTTATATGACCGCACACAGGTGCCTGGTTTGATACAACATCTGAGCTTTTCTTCTAAAATGGAAAAAAAAAAAAAAACCCTCTTTAGAAATGGGGTCATCTGTGAGATGCCCTAGAAAGTTTCAGAAGGATCATACAGATAAACCTTTCTGAAACGCAAAGAGACACCCTCCGGCCCCTTACTGTGTCTAGGCTTTTGTGCTTCATTGGGTCAAAGTGAAAGGAGGCCTGAATTCTGGCTTAATTAGTAATAATGGATAAGTAAGGTAGCTCAGATGGTAGGGAATCCGCCTGGAAAACAGGAGACCTAGATTTGATCCTGGGTCGGGAAGATCCCCTAAAGGAGGGCATGGCGTCCCGCTCCAGTATTCTTGCTGGGAAATCCCATGGACAGAGGAGCCTGTCGGGCTACGGTCCACGGGGTCGCAAAGAATCGAACACAACTGAGCCGGTAACACTCCCACTGTTTTCAACAAAGGCTGCAAGTGTTGTCTTTACTGCGCCCAGTCTTTAACCACTTTTGGATGCCAGTGCTTCCTGTGCCAAACGTCCCGAACCCTCACGCCGACCCCCGGAAGGAGGTGCTGTGCTCGCTCCCACTCTCTGGATGTGGCGAGTGAGGCACAGAGAGGTTGAGTGATCTGCATGGAACACACAGCTGGAGGCAAAGCTGGGCAGTGCGGGGCTGGCACTGTGTCCTAGGATGGCCGGGCACCAAACAGCTCGGGGCTGGGGTCGCTGGCCAGGTGGGGAAGGACCCAGGGGGTGGGGGACGGCTAGTTCTAGCAGCACGTTCTGGAGAAGGCATCTTGGACTTCCTGTCAATTCCTGGGCTGACCAGACGGCCCCCAGGGGTGCCCTGGGAAGATTCTGCTGGCACATCCTGCTTTACACCAAAAGGGCGAGAGCCGGAAATTCGGTCCACACACTTCGGTGAACACAAGCAAGGAAGATCACGGTGGTGTGAGCACAGCCAAAAGCAAAGGGAGGGGCAACACGAGGAAAACGGTGCAGGAACACCTGTGTGGTGAAGGCTCAGTGTTGAAACAGCGTTTAATTACGAAGGTGCTGTGCCTTACAACTCCCCATTGCTACGAACGGGCCATCGGCTAAATGAGGTCTTCCTGGTTGACAAGTGCACTGTTCTCAGGCTCATTCTTTCACTTCTGCCCAGAACACACTCTATAAGTTTGCTGTCACTATATGCCAGACTCCTATTCATCCTTCAAAACCCGCTTCAACAGCCATCACTTTTACAGCATCCTTGTTGCTTAGAGGCAAGGCACTCAGCCTTGTCCCTCACATACCCAGCTCCTTCTCCCAGCCTGATTTCTACTCTTAAGGTGGGAAAAGTGAGATCCTTGCTTTCCCAGCCTCCACTGCAATTATGGATGGTCAGCGGACACAGTTTTGGCCAATAAGCCCTGAGGGTGAGTCTCCTGGGGCCCTGCAGAGAATATTTTACTTGCGCGTGAAAAGAGATCAGAAGAGTGCTTCCTGATGCTTTCTTTCTATATACTCTTTTTTTTTTTTAATTTGGATTTTCTGTTCATGATGGAGTTTTTGCATCCATTTTTATTTTTATTTATTTATTTGGCCATGCCCTATGGCACGTGGGATCTTAGTTTCCCAAGTAGGGATGGAACCCATGCCCCGTCCAGGGGAAGCGTGGAGTCTTAACCACTGGATCATCAGGGAAGTCCCTTCCCTATGTTCCTGCATGAGATTTGCTCTGAGGAGATGACATGTGGAGCTGTGGGAACTACCTACAGCCCTGAGGGAAAGGCCAGGAGGCCTGCCGAGATGCCATTGCCCCTTGGGACAAACCCCAGCCACGCCTTCCTCCAGACTCATCAGGGTGGTCTCAGCCAGCATTAGTGGGCTTTTTATTATTTGCAGCCCGAAGCTTCTTAACAGACATCTAAAAGTTGGAGAGGGGCTTCCCTGGTGGCTCAGATGGTAAAGCATCTGCCTGCAATGCAGGAGACTCAGGTTTGATCCCTGGGTTGGGAAGATCCCCTGGAGAAGGGAACGGCTATCCATTCCAATATTCTCGCCTAGAGAATTCCATGGACTGAGGAGCCTGGCAGGCTACAGGGTACAGTCAGTGGGGTCACAAAGAATCGGACACAGCTGAGCAAACTAATGCTTTCATGCTCTCAGAGGTCGGAGAGGAAGGGAGGGAGGTGGATTAGGTTAGAGGGTATGGACCATGTGTAGGTATCAGGATGCCAAGACCTCCCGATAAATCCAGTGGCCTTCAACTTATGTTCTGGGCTGAGAAAGAGCCTGGGCCCCACTCCTCTGTGCACTGCTGGTTGGCCATGAGAACTCAGGAGCCCTGGTGACACAGACCTCAAGTCCTGCCCAACCTTCAGTTCCCAAGGAAGGTCTGATGACAGTCCGTGTCTCAGGCGGACTCAGTTCACAAGTGGAGAGCAAAATAAAAGTGATTTTCTTGGTCTTAGCCAAGACTAATTTCCCAGTAATTACAACACTGACTCCCTAAACATGCTGGCTGATCCAAAGTACACCAGCAGGGACTTCCTGCTGGTCTACTGGCCAGGAATCCCCACTCCAGGTCCCAGAGGGCTTGGCTTTGATCCCTGGTCAGGGAACTAGACTGCACAGTTGCAACTAACAGTTTGCATGGCACAGCTAAGATCCGGTGCAGCCTAAGAAATGACTATGCTTTAGCAAGTACAGTGGTAACGACAAGGGCATTATATGGTAGGGACAAAGGAAATAGCAGAGCTGGGGAACATGCAAAACGTGAGCCGAAGCAAAGGATGATGGATTTTAGACTGAATGGAAGTGAGAGTTGGACCATAAAGAAAGCTGAGCACTGAAGAACTGATGCTTTGGAACTCTGGTGCTGAAAAAGACTCTTGAGAGTCCCTTAGACAGCAAAGAGATCAAACCAGTCAATCCTAAAGGAAATCAGCTCTGAATACTCAAAGGAAGAACTGATGCTGACGCTAAAGTTCCAGTACTTTGGCCACCCGAAGTGAAGAGCTGACTCATTGGAAAAGACCGTGATGCTGGGAAAGACTGCAGGCAGGAGAAGAGGGCAACAGAAGATGAGATGGTTGGACGGCATCATCAACTCAATGGACATGGGTCTGAGCAAACTCCAGGAGATAGTGAAGGACAGAGAAGCCTGGTGTGCTGCAGTCCATGGGGCTGCAGAGAGTCAGACACGACTAACAACAGCAGACCCCCACAGGCCCTTGGTGATGGTGTGGACCGGATCCTTTGCCTTACAGAAGGGGAAGCTGAGGGCCGAGGTCTGGACCTGGCAAGAGTCATCGGTGGGGCCGGGACTCTGTGTCCTCTGACACAGCCCCGCCTCCAGCGCTGAGCTCAGCAACACGCGGGGTTTCCATTCTGGAAAAGTGATGCCTGACGCCCATGAAAAGTCTCCGTGGTCCAGCTGGTCTAGTGGAGCAGTGCCACTTCTTTTTCTGAAATCAGCAGGTGACTCTCTACCTTCTCTCTCCTCCAAGCATCCCCAGAACTCTTGGTGCTGGCACTTCCCACATGACAGCCACCCACATCAGTGGAAGATCTCGCACTTAATCGAATCAAACCCCATGTGCCCTCTGACCTTCAGAGTTGACATGGACGAAACTCCAGAAGTCAGGCTCCTTCTGAGCTGGAGAGACACCCCCTGGCACGGCTCCTGTAGGGGAAATGCCCTGGCTGGTCCCCCTGTGAGCCGAGCTGCTGTTCACACTCCTTCCCAAGCACCTGCCATCTGCACACGTCTCCCTGCGGAAGACACTGTCTCACAACGGAGGTACTGTCCCCAGCTGGGCGGGACCTCCCACCACACCCCCCATGGGATGCAGACAGAGAGCTGGCTGGGCCTCCAGGTCACCAGGCTGTAGATGGTTTCAACCTCCCAGGGCTCCAGCCCCAGCCGGTGCCTTCCCTTCCGCGTTCCTGTCTCTAAGATCTCCTAATTCTCCCTTATTGTCCTCATTATTTTTTATTAAAGCCGGAGTCCCGCCACATGGCTGGCCACGTGCCGGCCCATCCGTCTTGCTGTTCCCTTGTGCAGGGGCAGCTCACCTCTCCTCCTCGAGGTCTAATGATGATTTGCTTGTTTCTAGTTTGCCCCAAACAGACATTTTTCTGACTGCTACCTGCTGGGTTCCAGGCGCCTGTCTGCCAGGCCAGGCGGCGTCTGTATTTGTTTTCCTTCCTTCCTCCCTTCCTGCTTGTCTTCTGAAAGATGGCCACCCTGGTGCCTTCTCCACTGACTCTCCCTTCTCCTCCCCCAGATCACTCACACGCATCCATCAGAGGATCCTAGGCTGTCTGAGTTTATCGAGACAGATTTCCACTGAAATATACTTACGAGGGGCTTCCCAGGTGGCACAGTGGTAAAGAATCCACCTGCCAACGTGGGTTGGATCCCTGGGTTGGGAAGATCCCCTAAAATAGGAAATGGCAACCCACTCCGGCATTCTTGCCTGGAGAATCCTCTGGACAGAGGCACCTGGCGGGCTACAGTCCGTGGCGTCGCAAAGAGTCGGACACGACTGACAGAGTAACTGAGCATGCACAGCCCAGAGTACTTATGAAGACCACCCTCCCTCCTCCCACATTACTGAGAACAGGGAGACGGTCCAACCACAGGTGACCGCAGGGTTTATCAGCGCGACTGCAGATGACACACAGTACATCCGTGGCGGCCTTGTTCGCTACCCGCTGGGTCTCTGGAAGCCCCTACACTCATCCTCTCTCACAGGACGGGATCCCCCCCAACACTTCCAGCGAGGACGGTGTGGCTCAGAGAGGTGCAGTGACTAGTTCAAGGTCACACAGCCTCTGCGGGGGTTGAGCCAGGCATCTAGTGGAGGGTTTGGGCTGCAGAGCCCCCTCGGCCAGCGGACGGAGACCAGAGCTGCTCCCTGGCCCTCAGCACCCTCTTTGGGACAGGCGGGGCAGCTCCCCCAGGGCCTGCAGAACTCGGGGGCTGGGGTCCACATCCTGTCTCCCCAGGACCATCGCACAGGGCTGCTGAGGGACCAGAGCCTCAGGCCAGGAGCAGTGAGGGAGCTGAGAGGGGCCTGCAGGCCCCCTGCAGGTCCAGCTTTAATGTCTCCTCCCTGGAAAGCCCCCTACCCCCCAGCCCCTTCTGGCCGCCTGCCCCATGCCCCCAGCCTGCTCCTGTCACTCCACGGCACTGAGGACCGTCCCCACGGCCCTGGAGCCCCCCACTGCCCCGGCACTGGGGGAGATCGGGGCATTGTCCTTTCTGCTGGCCCTGCTCTCCAACAGCCTGGGGGGTCTCCACACACAGGGCGTGAGGAGGTGGCATCTACGTGTGACCTCGCTGATGCCCCCGGAGCCCAGGCCTGGCCCCAGGCCTTTCCTAGCCCACTGCCTGCCACCCGCCCAGCGCCCTATGGCCCCTGGCTGTCCGTCCACCGACATGCATGGTGACCCCCTTCCAAACCCCCAGGCCCCATCCAGGGTGTGAGCTTCATCTCTGGGGGGTGCACAGGCCCCACCCAGAGCCCTGTGGGAACGGCAACTCAGGCTTTAGCACAAGGGGCTGGAAGTGGGGAGGGTGGGGGTCAGTGGGTCCCAGCTCTGGACACTCGCCTGGGGCACATGCGTGCCCAAGGAAAGACATGCCACAGGGCACAGAGACTGCATGGTGAAAGCCGCTCGGCCGTGTCCGACCCTTTGCGACCCCATGGACTGCAGCCCGCCGGGCTCCTCTGTCCACGAAATTCTCCAGGCTAGAATACTGGAGGGGGTAGCCGTTCCCCACTCCAGGGGACCTTCCCCACCCAGGGATTGAACCCAGGTCTCCTGCACTGGCAAGTGGATTCTTTACCACTGATCCAGCATCCCCCCCACCCAAGTTTATACCCCCCCAAACTCGGAATGTGCCCTACTTGGAAACGGGGTCTTTGCAGAAGTAGTGAGGGGATTGAGGAGAGGTCATTCTGAATCTGGGGGGAGGCCCTGAATCCATGAAAGGAGTCCTCACAAGAGGGGAGACAGAGGGACTTCCCTGGTGGTCCAGTGGGTGGGACTCCACTTTTCCCAGGTAGGGGGAGTGGGTCTGATCCCTGACAGGAGAACTAAGATCCCCCTTGCCATGTGGTGTGGCCAAAAAAAAAGGAGGGGGGAGACAGAGAGAGACGGGAGCATGAGGCAGAGGCTAGAGGGACGCAGGCACAAGCTCAGGGACACGCAGGGACCCCAGAGGCTGCAAGGGGCAGGAAAGGCCCTCCGCAGAGCTCGGGGTGGGGCAGTGAGCCCTGACCACACACTGATCTCAGACCGCCGGGATCGGGCAAATGAGCGCTGGTCCAAGTCAGCCAGGGTGTGGTCACCCGCAGCACAGCCCAGGCCACGCACTCAGGGAGAGTCTTGGGGAGGCGGCCGCAGACCGCTCGGGCGGGGGCTGTGCGCTCCTCACTCCATCTGCACCAACCTCTGTGCGGGTGCGGGGGGCCTCCATGGATCCCTCCCCCCCGGTCTCCCCAGGCTCCTGGGATGGCCGGCACCCTGCTCAGGTGTGTCCGGCTCCCTCGAGGGACAGCACTGAGATGTCATGTGAGGAGCAGGCTGGGTGCTGCTCCCATCACAGGCGGCCTCCATGTGAGTCCAGCCTCAGTGGCCCAGCCCTGACCCCATGCCCCGGGCCCCTGGCCAGCACCTCTTCCCAGATGCAGTGGGCTCTGTGGCAGCCAACACCTCCTCCTCGGAGGCCCCCAGCACAGCCTCAGAACTGGGGCATCCCCGTGGGTTTTCCCGGCAGTCACACGAGCCCAGACCTCATTTCCTGGCCTTAGAGCCTCTGGGATGACTGGGGGCTCCCAGGGAGGCCAGTGAGCAGGGTGCAGTGGGCAGAGTCTGGGAGAGGAGCCGAGATCGCGAGTCCCTTCCTGGCCTGGGGAGAGTGGCTAGAACTCCTGCAGCCTCAGTCTCCCCACCTGTAGAATGGGCTCTCCCTGCCAGTCTCATGGTGAGTGGGGATCAGAGGGCCCGTTCTCACTGCTCTCAGTCTCAGCACTCTGAAGGCTCGAAACACTTGTATTAGTTTCTGACGCTTCTGGAAAAACTGGACACAAACTGGGCAGCATGTACAATGCAGGGTTATTCTCGCACGCTGCCGGAGGCCACAGGCCTCACTGGGCTAAGGTCAAGGTGTCTGAGGGCTGCCTCCTCCAGGAGGACCCGGGGAGAATCTGCTTCTTGCCTGTTTCTGGGGGCCGCCTGGACCCCTTGGCTCCTGGCCCCTTCCTCCATCACTCCATCCTCTGCTCTTTGATCGTTATCTCCCCCCACCCCCTCCTCCTGATCATCCCTCCTCCGTAACTCGGACCCTGCACTCAACACCAGGCCCACCCAGATGCTCAAGTCAGGCTCCAGTCTCAAGGTCAGCTGATACCTAACAGCTTCCCTGGTGGCTCAGACGGTAAAGAACCCACCTACAATGGAGGAGACCCAGGTTCGATCCCTGGGTTGGGAAGATCCCCTGGAGAAGGGAATGGCAACCCACTGCAGTATTCCTGCCGGAAGAATCCCACCGACAGAGGAGTCTGGTGGACTACAGTCCCTAGGGTTACAAACAGTCAGACACAACTGAGCAACAACCACTTTAACTTCCACATCTAACAAGGTCTCACATGCAACCTCAGTCCTCGGCCATGTGACACAGTCACGCTCAGAGATCAACACACGGGTGTCACTGGGGGCCAGGACTCGGACCACCACACCGTCCAAGCCGCCCCTCCCCTCCCACGGAGAGACGGCGAGACAGGCCCCGCTCGCCATGCAGGCCGGGGTGTTTCCACCGAAGCCTGCTGCAGATCTGGGGCTGACTCATCGCGTCCCAGGCCCTGCCTGGGGAGCTGCTGGGGAGCAGGGAGGAGCAGGTTGGCACGGGCACTGGGGAGCAGGCAGACAGTACCGTGACGGAAGTATTCATGCATTCTTTCCTTGTAAGCCACACTCTCCCGGGGTCAGAGGAACAAAGCCAGGCCAGTAATCAGACCACATGCAATTACCCGCTGAGACGGCGACTGTGCCATTTGCTGCTGACTCGCCTGCCCCGGCTGGGAAGAGAGCCGGGCGGTGACCTGGGCGGCTCGGGGGCCCCTGCTCCTCGGGGTGGGGTCGCCCCGGAGAGGACTCATGAATGGCTGGCACGGGGAGGTGTATCTGTGTTCTCAGGTTCCCAGAGGAGAATTAGGAAGAAAATTCTCTGCAAGACCCAGCTGTAAGTCAATGCGACAAATTTCAGCTGGGCCCGGCGGGCACCTCATCTCGCAAGGCTAGAGAGTCCATCAGATTCCCAGCACAGAAGCTAATTAGATAAAGATGGAACCGGGCGCCCTGGGAACCGTCTCCCTGAAGGCTGAGAGAAGGCTGGGAATCAGCACGCCCCGGCCACGTTGGGGAATAGGATCCAGGGGTTCCCGCCGCCTCCCTGGGGCGGGGGGACGCACCCCATCCATGCGGGGGAGCTGGGAGGTCTGAAGTCTGCCCAGGTTGTGCTGTTTCCCACCTGCTTGGTCCTTTTGGTTTAAGAAGTGGTCTGAGCCCAGGCCGCCACCACAGTGACCCATCGTGAGGACAGGAAGCGCCCACGTGCCCCTCAGAGAACACCCGCCCCTCTTGGTCTGTCAGTTGGAGCTCATGGTTCCAGTGACAGAAGCCCCCCACCCCCGCCGCGCCCCGCTGTCCTGAACACGAAGGTTCTGTGCTGACCGCAGGAGGACCCGATGGCTCCCCGTCCTTGCTTTATGGGAGCAGGATGTGGACGTGTGTACACATTGAACCCCGTGGGGACCCCATCTTGGGCGGAGTCGGGGGGGCTTCCTCCAGGAGTGGGCAGCTGCTTTTCCCTGGGAGAGAAACAGGGACCCCCACGGCGCTGGCCTGTTGCAATTGGCAACAGGAGGACCCAAGCCTCCGGGGGAGGAGTGGACGGGAGGGCAGGTGAGCCGGCACGTGGTTTCAGGGGCCGACCGGAGGGAAAGGTGGCCTCCAGGCACAGTGGGGCGGTGCAGGATGGTGACTCTGCTGTGCGCCCCAAACTGGGAGGGACAGCTGCCCGCTGGGAGGAGGCCGCCGGGTACCCTGGGACCCACGCCCTAGACGGTACGAGAGGGCAGGTGGACTCCATATGCCTGGAGGTCAGGGGTCATCCCGCAGGGAAGGAAACCCAGGTGCCGAGGGTGACACGTCTGAGGAGAAACAGCAGAGGGGGCTCAGAGGGGGCTCGGAGGAGAGGCTGCGCCTGGGGGTGGCTCCAGCTTTGTGCCCGGCCCAGGGGCCTGTCTGCTGCCGCTCCCCCTCCCCCGGTTTGATCCACCCCCAGCTTCTGTAGATGCAGGCCCGGCCCTATCCTCACTGGCTAGCACCCACTTTCCGTTGCTTCTGCAGAACCTGTCACCTCCCGCTGGTCCGGTGAGAGTGTCCTGGGGCTGTTGGGACCAATGACCACATTCTGGGTGGCTTCAAACAGCGGAAGCTAAATGTCTCACTCTTCTGGAGCAGCAGTTCATTGCCAGTCGTCACCAGGCCAAAATTAAGGCATTAGTTGGGACTGCTCCTGCCAGGGACCCCAGAGGAGGGTCCTCCCTGCCTCTTTCAGCTCCTGGGGTCTCCAGGCAACCCTGGGCTTCTGAGCTTGTCCTTCCAGCCTCTCTCTAGTGTCTCTGGGCCTCCTCCTCCTCATCTGTATTCACAACTCCTCTGCCTCCCTCTTACAAGGACACCTGTCATGCCATTTAGCACGCCACCCACAGCCCCCACGATAATCCCGGAAAATGTCCGCATCTCAGCATCCTTCACCACACCTGCAAAGACCCCTGTTTTTTGCTGCATAAGGTGATATTCACAGGTGCTGCGGGCTTGACACAGACGTCTTTGGGGGCCGTTATTCAGCTGACCACACATGCCGCTTACATCAGATACAATCCCTACACGTATGACACAAGTTTTCTCTGTGAATACATAACAAGAGACAGACGAAGTGCTGGGTCCCCATCTGTGCTCCCCCTTCTCAGTACCCACGCCCCCCTCCCCAAGGTCTTCGTGGACCCATCGCCTTATCCACTCACCGTCCTGAGACGCGGGAAGTGCTTCCCAGCGCCTGACATGCGCATGTTCAGAGACCCACTCCCTGGCTTCCTAAGACAGCCTCACATGTTCGCTCACGCTCTCCCTCGTCAGGGAAGTGAGGCTGGGGCAGGTCACAGGTGCCCTCCCCCACCCCATGCCACGCCTGGCACGATGCATGGGGTGCTCCCACTGTCCTTCCAGGGGAGGGGTGATGGCCAGGGCACATCTGATGGGTTACAGGCCTCTCTGCCTCAGTGTCCCCATCAGGAAAAAGATGCTCTAAGCACCAGGACGGGAAGAGGTCAGGGAAGAGGTAAAACATCTCTGCACGGCCTGCGTGGAGACGACGTGACGCAGAAAGATGGAGCCGAGCATCCCGACCTCCGAGGTACCTACCTCAGGTCCCTGAACTCAGCCCCAGTCACATCCCCACGTCGTGCTGCCGGGGGACCCCCGCCTGCCCATCCGAGAGCCTGAGAGGCTCGGCAAAAAAGGAGATTGGTGAGCAGAAGAGGCCGCACCCCAGGAACAGGACCGAAGACCCTCCCGGCCACCAGCCAGAGCCCAGCTTCGGAAGCTCCAACCATCCGTGGGGCTCCTTCCCCAACCCAGCCCCACTCAGCCTCCAGCCCTTGCGCGTCCACAGACAGCCTGGGCTCCACAGGGCCGACTCCAGGCCAGGGAGCAGGGGCATGACGGCGCCATCTGCCAGGCCCGGCTTCCGGCCACCACGCCAGCCTCCACTTTGACCTTGATTCACACAGTTGGGCTGGAATCAGCAAAGCCCTGTTTGCCAGCTGGCAGCCACCAGAGCGTGTTCAGACACCCTGGAGCTGCTGAGCATGAAACGCACCTTCGGGGGCGGAGGCTGCAGGGCTTCCAGGCCACGCCTTCCTACGGGCCAGGGTCCGGGGGGCCAAGACAGGAGCCTGGGCCCCTTTCCTCACCCTGTGCCCCTGGACGTGGCCCTTGCCTCTTGCCTTTGCTTTCCTGCCTGGAGCCAGTCCTGCTTGCCTGTGATTCGGACTAAACTCGTCTGTAGAAAAAGCGGGATTATCTTCTGTTCAAAACCACCAAAGTGCAGTATATAAAACGGGGAATTAACTGTTGCGAAGCCACCACTTCAGTGGCAGTTAGAGCATTCACCGTGCTATGCAACCACCAGCTCTGTCTACTTCCAGAATATTCATCACCCCTAGAGGAAACCTTGCCTGTGAGGTGGGCACGCCCCTCAGCAATGCTTCCTGAAGACACAAAGGAAGAAAGAGACCCTGCAGAATGTAATGTATCAGAACTGGGCGTAAGACGGGCGCTATTGAGGGATGGATAAAGAAGATGTGGTACATATATCCGACGGAGCATCACTCCCTCGTGAAAAGAAGGCAGTAGGGCCACGTGCAGCAACACGGACGGGCCTAGAGTCTCATACAGAGTGAAGAAGAAAGAGAAAAACATATTAACACATATATGTGGCGTCTAGAAAAATGGTACGGATGAACCTATCAACAAAGCAGAAATAGAGACGCAGACGGAGAGCCCAAACATGGACACCGGGGGGAAACGGGGCTGGGATGAGCTGGGCCCCTGGGACTCACGGACATACAGGACGGATACTGTGTACAAAACAGGCAGCAAACGAGAACCTACTGCACACCTCAGGGAACTCCCCTCAGGGCTCTTTGGCGACCTAAACGGGAAGGAAATCCAAAAAAAGCGGAGATACGTGTAGAAAAACATAGCTCTACAGAGGGGCCGGGCCGTCGTGACGGGGAGGAGGCCCAGCCGCGGGAAGTGCCGTGAGCCCCGCAGGGCCGAGGCTGGGCGCCCGAGGCCCCGCGGTGGGGGCCCTCCGCGCAGAGAGCGGGACAGGGTCGGCCGCCGCCTTCTCCCCGAGGGGCTGGGCGGAGGTGCCGAGAAGAGGCTGGGCAACTGGGTCTGGGGCTGCTCTGAATGACCACGCCTCGGCTTCCGCTTCTGTGCGAGGACCGGAAGCCAGCTCACGGGGCCAGCGCTCTGCACACAGCAAAACCTGACGGAGGTCGGGGAGCGGTCCCCAGATATCCAGGGTGCGTGCGCGCTGGGAAGCAGGCCATCGAGGGCAAAGGCACGGGGGTCCACGGCGGGGCAGGGGGCCTGGGGGGAGGCGAGGCTCCTACACGACCCACGAAGCTGCCCAAGGCACCGCGTCCAGGGCAGGTTGCAAGCATGCGGGAAACTCACATTTCTGAAATACCGCCCGAGTGGGTGGACTGTGAGCACAGAGCTCCTAGCAGCGGGAGATGAGCCAGAGGGCGGAAGACCAGCCCAGGTGAAGGGGGCGCCGAGTCTACAGTGATGGGGGAGGGGGCCCGGCGGGACTTGAGGCTGACTGGCTGCCAGGGAGAGGCCAGCAGCTGCAGTCTGCTACCTGGCCAACTCTGCTTCGAAAAAGTCTGTGCTCCACATGAGGAGGCCAGAGCCCTGGCTTGCCTGCCTGCCTTCCATTTACTCGCCCACCAAATCCACTCACTCAGGCAACCATCCATTCATTTCCTCCATCCAACCAACCATCCACCCACTCTCCCACCAATTTATCCATCTACTTATCCACCCGTTCATCCATTTCCATCCATCCACCTCCTCCATCCATTCATCCAACCAACCAACCAACCATCCACTCAACCAACCATCTATCCATCCATCTAACCATCCATCCATCCAACCAACCATCCACTCAAACAACCACCCCTCTATCCACCCATCCAACCAACCATCCACTGAACTAACCATCCATCTATATCCAACCAACCATCCATCTATATCCAACCAACCATCCATCCACCCACCGATCCATCCTCCATCCACCCACCCATTCACTCATCCATCCATCCATCCACCTCCTCCATCCATCCAACCAACCATCCTCTCAATCAACCATCCATCCATCCATCCAACCAACCATCCAACCACCCACCGATCCATCCTCGATCCATTCACCCATCCACTCATCTATTCATCCATCTTTCCATTCACCCATCCACCCACCCATTCACTTATCCGCCATCAATCATCCGTCCATCCATCATCCATCCGTCATCCATCTATCCACCCATCACCTATCCACCCATCCACCCACCTAGTCATCCCTTATCCATTCAGCCACTTCCCATCCTGGCACCCCCTCTTCACCCCCACCCTGCTCCCATTCTCTGAGGACTGAGCAGTTGCCAGGCTCTGTACCAGCTAGCAGGGAAGAGGTGACAGGCCTGAGTCAGGTCTGGTCCTGTCCTGGAGAACACAGATGCGGCAGGTGCAGGATGGATGGGGCAAAGGCAGGGCAGCCTCCAGCCCGTGGCTCAGGTGATGGGGGTCTGGCTGCCTCTCCTCTGGCTCCTCCCTGCTTCTTGGAGGAAGACTTGAAGCGCCAGGCAGTGGCCAGAGGTGGGGACTCAGCACGGGCATCTCCCGAGGGCCTACCGGGTGCCAGCGTAGCCTTGGGGACACTCGGGGAACCGGCCTCCTCATCTTCTCTGTGGCCTGGTACCCCCTGACTGCCTGTGCCCACACCTTGGGGCCTGCAGTTTCCAGGAGGGTCACTCACAGGTGCCCATGGGCTGGTGGTGATGGCAGTTTCAGGCAGGATGTATAGAAGTCTAACCAGGAGACACCTCGGGGATGATGCGGCCGTTTTACAGGTGGGGAAGCTAAGACCCAGGCAGGCAGCCAGTGTCAGAGCTGGGACTGGGACGCTGGCATCTGACCCAGCAGGCCTGGGCTTGAAGCTGCCCCCAGGACTTCAGGCTAGTGCGCCTGATGACATATTTGAGGGCCGGCTGTGTCTCAGACCCTGAGCCAGGGCCGCGGAGGTTGGAGGATGAGGACGTTGGCTGGGGGCGGGGGCAGGGGCTCCTACCAGCTCACAGGGCTGGCTCTGCCTTCAGGGGCCTCACACTGGCAGCCTGCCATCAGCCTGGGAGGGAATATTCACGCTATGGACTTTGGCACAAGCTGCAAAGCAGGCTGAGGCAGGGCAGGGGCAGGGAGAGGCCAGACGGTGCGGGGACAGAGGCAGAGCTGCTCTGGCGGCAGTGACTGCGGAAGCCCGTGACCAGGGAGGACCAGTGCGAACCGGCCGGGCGGTGTTGGGGCTGGGGGCTTTGTGTGATGCGCGGGCCGGCACCTGCTCCTCCCCCGTGGAGGACAGGCAGGTGCGGCCCAGCCTGGGGGGTGCGGCCGGAACCCCAGCCTCCCCCAGCTCCTCCGCAGCTGTCTCTCTGCCGTCCCCCCATCCGCCTGCACTCCCCCGGCCCACACACCCACTGGCCACCTGGGCATGTTCTAAATGTGGCCTCAGGGAGCGTGGAGCCAGGCGCCTCCCTTGTGGGGGGGACATGCCTCCCGGCCCCCAGGAAGAGGCCCCCAGCTCCAGAACAAAGGTTCCAGGGCCTTTCTGCAAAGGCTGATGAGAGAGCCCTGGGCCTCTGAGAGCCCTGCTTCTCTGCACCTGGAGCAGGTGGTCCTGGGGTCCCTGCTGGCCAGGCTCAGCAATTTTGCTCAAGTGCCCCTCCCCCCGCCTGGTGGGCTGAGGGCTCCCCACCCCACTGCAGGGCAGTCTCCGAGCTGGGCCCCCAGGCCTGTGCTTGTAGAGGGTCTGGGCATTTCCCCAGCTAGAGCAACCTCACTTCAGCTTGGTTTGGAGACACCAGGAAGACCCCAAGCCCTGAGTCCAGTGCTTTGAGGCCACTTGGCCCACCAAGCCAGTGACCCCTAGCCGTCCCGAGGGGCTGGGACCCAGCATGCACCCGGGACACGTACCAAGAGCCAGGCTCGTGCTGCCTGCTCCACTGTCCACTCAGTCCCACTCTCAAGGCTCTGCGGTTGAACTACTGGGTTTGGACACCAGGTGGAGCAGAGTGACGCTCCTGTCTGGGTCACAGGGCTGCGGAGGTGAGGCTGGGAGGGGCCCAAGGGTTTAGCCCTTTGCACCGAGCACCCCTCCCTGACCAGAGGGCGCCCTCCTTTTCCACCACCCAGCATGTACCCAGCATCCCCAGGACCTGCTCTCATCAGCCCCGGTCACTGGCTCCACCACGAATGCTCACTCCAGAACGAAAACACACCGGGGCCCCTCAGCCTCCAATTTGGATCCTATTTCTTACCCTGCACACACGCACAAGTACCAGAGTCTTGTCTGCTTTCGCGGTCTCGGCAGGAGTGGGGCAAGGAGCAGGCCTCTGGCTCCTCTCTTTCCCGTGTCTGATCCGAAGGAACAAACACGCAGTGGACATGGCCTCTGCCTTAAGAACGGAAGACTTGCCCACTCATGGCTCTCCAGTTTGTCCCCAAAGAGACCCCCAAACCACTTCTTTCAAGCCTGGGAAGCTTATCCCATCACTGAAAGAAGAAGTTCCTGGAACACCACCACGCAATGGACAAAATGGTAACTTACAGGGACAGGTGGGAAGTTGAGGGAAGTTCTCAGAATACAGAGCAAAAAGGCAGAGTCAGAAAACATGAGAAAGAAGAAGGGACCAGGGGAATGAAACTCAAACGGTCCAGCCGGGAATCCAGAAGGGTGGAGACAGAGAAGTAAGGGGGGTTTTCATGAGGAGAATACAAGGACATTCTTAAATCTGAAGCTGCTTCAGTCTGAAGGAGCCTCCAGGAGGTGAACTGAATGGATAAAGGTCATTTGTAGAGGCACGGATGGACCTAAAGTCTGTCACGCAGAGTGAAGTAAGTCAGAAAGAGAAAAACAAATACTGTCTGTTAAGGTACATGGTAAAGAATCCACCTGCAATGCAGGATATCAGGAGACGTGGGTTCTGCCCCTGGGTCAGGAAGACCCCCTGGAGGAGGAAACGGCAACCCACCCCAGCATTTGTGCCGGAAAACCTCACGGACAGAGGAGCCCGGTGGGCTACAGTCCGTGGGACTGCAGAGTCGGACACGACTGAGTGACTGAGCCTGCACACACACTCTTACACACACACACACACAGCTGATTCATTTCATTGTACAGCAGAAACTAATGTAACATTATAAGGCAACAATACTCAATTAAAAAAAAAAAAAAAACAAGACTCACACCCAGATCCATCACCAGGGCATTTCAGAGCATCCAGGGAAAATAGATACGGTGCTATTCCTACAAAGTTCCAGGGAAGAAGCGAAGACTCAGCACTGGACCTTGTCATTGGTGAAGAGGAAGGGGGAAGTGAAAAGCAGGCAGTGCGCGTGCATTTCAGGATGACCATCTTGAATCTGGATTCCTCAACACTGAGCGCGTGTGAAAATCAGAGACTTTTCCGTTACGAGAGTTTATACTCTAGGTACCTTTTTTGAGGCTGTTACTTGAATCTGTGTCTCAGCAGAACAAGGGACAGCTCTTTTATCCAGCAGCTCACGGAGGGGACTCTCAGAACAGTAACTGTACATGGGGAATCCCGTATCAGGACCAAGAGCCAGAGGGCTCTGACGAGAGTGTCAGGGACCCAGTGGGACACAATGATATTTGATGACACACTAAAGAAGACAACTCTTCCACAAGAAAAGAAGAAAGGCAACACGAACGTCACGACCCTAATACTAAGCTAAGATGTGTCATGATCTTGAACAAACTGATGGGCAGGAAGGAAAAGCATCCATTCACCTGTGAAGCTAGAAAGACCCTTCTCATGCGACTACAAAGTGCAATTGGAGTCCGAGCCCCATCCCTGTGCTCATGTAAATGTTTTATGTTATCATAATAATCTCATGTTTTCTGCTGGTTTTTAGCTTTCTTTTTTTTAATTTATATATTTATTTGGCTGCAACAGGTCTTCACTGCTTTTGAACTGTGGTGCTGGAGAAGACTCTTCAGAGTCCCTTGGACACCAAGGAGATCCAACCAGTCCATCCTAAAGGAAATCAGTCCTGAATATTCACTGGAAGGACTGATGCTGAAGCTGAGGCTCTAATCCTTTGGCCACCTGATGGGAAGAGCCAACTCACTGGAAAAGACCCTGATGCTGGGAAAGATTGAAGGCAGGAGGAGAAGGGGACGACAGAGGATTAGATGGTTGGATGGCATCACCGACTAAATGGACATGAGTTTGAGTAAGCTCCAGGAGATGGTGAGGGACAGGGAGGCCTGGTGTGCTGCAGTCCATGGGGCCACAGAGAGTCGCACACGACGTGAGGGACTGAACAAACAGCAGTGTGCAGGATCTTTAGTTGTGCAATGAAAACTCAGTCGAAACAGGTGGGATCTAATTCCCTGACCTGGGATCAAACCTGGGCTCCCTGCACTGGGGGCGCAGAGTCTTAGCCACTGGACCACCAGGGAAGTCCCGGCTTTTAACTCTCAAATCCAACTAAGAGACAGGATGTGGGACACCTAGACGTAACAGAGTGGTCAAATGGTCCTGTCTAAAGTTCATTTAGCAAGAGAGGAGCTTGAGAGTGGTATTTAAAGGTAAGCAGCAGATCAGCAGTGACTGTTCAAAACTGGGGAGAAGAGGCGTAGATAGACGAAAAGCCTCGTCTTTTATAGGAAAGAGGCAATGACGCTTTACATTGTTCAGTGAAGACATGGACGTGCCAGGTGGCGCTAGTGTTAAAGAACCCACCCGCCAATGCAGGAGACATAAGAGACACGGGTTCGATCCTTGGGTCTGGAAGATCCCCTGGACCAGGAAATGGCAACCCACTCCAGTATCGTTACCTGGAGAATCCCCATGGACAGAGGAGCCTGGCGGGCTACAGTCCATGGGGTCGCAAAGAGTCGGACACGACTGAGCGATGGAGGGAACACACACAGTACAATTAACACATAGCAGGTAACTGGAGAGTTAGAGAGCTGACCACCAGGAGAATGAAGCAGACACAGTGCAAGTGGTCTCTCTGCCAAGATTCAGACCTAAACTGGAAGAGCAGGGGAAATCACCAGACGATTCAGGTACGACCTAAATCAAATCCTTTACTACTATGCAGTGGGAGTGACAAACAGATTCAAGGGATTAGACCTGATAGACAGAGTGCCTGGTGAGCTATGGACGGAGGCTCGTGACACTGTAGAGGAGGCAGGGATCAAGACCACCCCCAAGAAAAAGAAATGCAAAAAGGCAAAGGGGCTGTCTGAGGAGGCCTACCAAATAGCTGAGAAAGGAAGAGAAGTGAAAGGCAAAGGAGAAAAGGAAAGATACACCCACTGAATGCAGAGTTCCAAAGAATAGCAAGGAGTGATAAGAAAGCCTTCCTCAGTGATCAGTGCAAAGAAATAGAGAAAAACAAGAGGATGGGAAAGACTAGAGATCTCTTCAAGAAAATTAGAGACACCAAGGGAACATTTCATGCAAAGATGGGCTCGATAAAGGACAGAAATGGTATGGATCTAACAGAAGCAGAAGATATTAAGAAGAGATGGCAAGAATACACAGAACTATACAAAAAAGACCTTCATGACCCAGATAACCACGATGGTGTGATCACTCACCTAGAGAAAGACATTCTGGAGTGAGAAGCCTTAGAAAGCATCACTATGAACAAAGCTAGTAGAGATGACAGAATTCCAGTTGAGCTATTTCAAATCCTAAAAGATGATGCTGTGAAAGTGCTGCACTCAATATGCCAGCAAATTTGGAAAACTCAGCAGTGGCCACAGGACTGGAAAAGGTTAGTTTTCATTCCAATCCCAAAGAAAGACAATGCCAAAGAATGTTCAAACTACTGCACAATTGCACTCATCTCACACGGTAGCAAAGTAATGCTCAAAATTCTCCAAGCCAGGCTTCAATACTATGTGAACCAAGAACTTCCAAATGTTCAAGCTGGATTTAGAAAAGGCAGAGGAACCACAGATCAAATTGCCAACATTTGTTCGACCATAGAAAAACCAAGAGAGTTCCAGAAAAACATCTACTACTTTATTGACTACGCCAAAGTCTTTGACTGTGTGGATCACAACAAACTGGAAAATTCTTCAAGAGATGGGAATACCAGACCACCTGACCTACCTCCTGAGAAATCTGTCTGCAGGTCAAGAAGCAAGAGTTAGAACCAGACATGGAGCAACAGACTGGCTCCAAATCGGGAAAGGAGTACGTCCAGGCTGTATATTGTCACCCTGCTTATTTAACTTCTATGCAGAGTACATCATGAGAAACGCTGGACTGGAAGAAACACAAGCTGGAATCAAGATTGCCGGCAGAAATATCAATAACCTCAGATATGCAGATGACACCACCCTTATGGCAGAAAGCAAAGAGGACCTAAAGAGCTTCTTGATGAAAGTGAAACAGAAGAGTGAAAAAGCTGGCTTAAAGCTCAACATTCAAAAAACTAAGATCACGGCATCCAGTCCCATCACTTCATGGCAAATAGATGGGGAAACAGTGGAAACAGTGGCTGACTTTACTTTTTTGGGCTCCAAAATCACTGCAGATGGTGACTGCAGCCATGAAATTAAAAGACACTTGCTCCTTGAAACAAAGGCTATGACCAACCTAGACAGCATATTAAAAAGCAGAGACATGACTTTGCCAACAAAGGTCCATCTAGTCAAAGCTATGGGTTTTCCAGTAGTCATGTATGGATGTGAGAGTTGGCTCATAAAGAAAGCTGAGCAGTAAAGAATTGATTTTTGAACTGTGGTGTTGGAGAAGACCCTTGAGAGACCCTTGGACTGCAAGGAGATCCAACCAATCAATCCTAAAGGAAATCAGTCCTGAATATTCATTGGAACAACTGATGCTGAAGCTGAAACTCCAATACTTTGGCCACCTGATGCAAAGAGCTGACTGATTGGAAAAGACCCTGATGCTGGGCAAGATTGAAGGCAGGAGGAGAAGGGGACGACAGAGGATGAGATGGGTGGATCGCATCACCAGTTCGACAGACATGAGTTTGAGTAAGCTCCAGGAGTTGGTGATGGACAGGAAAGCCTGGAATGCTGTGGTCCATGGGGGTCACAAAGAGTCGGACACGACTGAGGGAGTGAACTGACTGTCTGACTCTGCCATGTGGGGCTGTGTGGATGAGGCTGGGAGAGGTGGAAAGACAACACTTTCTTTCTTTTCCAGCCCTGCCTTGTGATTCAGTTAAACTGGTGACTTATTTTGTTATACGTCTGTAGCACTTGAAGCAAAATCTGTGAAGGGAGGGAAAATCTTAGCCTGAGAGAGTAAGGAGCGGGTCTCCTGTGCTGTCAGACAGTGGAGGGTCAGAGAGTGGACAGGTGCTGGGGGCCGACTTGCAGTGGTGGGGGTGGGGAGCAGGGGAGAAAGGGGGGAGGGGCCAGGCCGCAGAGAAGAGCGCTTGTGCGAAATCACAACAGGACTTCCCTTGTGGCTCAGCCGGTAAGGAATCGGCCTGCAATGCAGGAGACCTGGGTTCGATCGCTGGGTTGGGAAGATCCCCTGGAGGAGGGAAAAGCTGCCCACTCCAGTATTCCAGCCTGGAGAACTCAATGGACTATATTCTTGTCGGGGAAATCCCATGGACAGAGGAGCCTGGCGGGCTACAGTCCATGGGGTCGCAAAGGGTCTGACAGGCCCGAGCTTTCACGGTTTCACAAAAATACAGACGTGTACAAGTTCAAAAATTAAAAATACAGAACGCATCGACTACAAAGTAAAACCACCTCTTTCCCTCTCCCAACAGAGCTGCCCCAAAGGCTCTATGCCCAACTCCTGGGTCCAGTCATCAATTACGAAGGAGGAAAACAAGAGTGCTTTTCCTTATGAACCTAGCTAGCGCACATCCTCAGAGATGGATCCCCCCTTCTTGAGTCTAAGGAATAATAAAAAATGGAGAAATATAAAATGATGGTGCAGGAAGAATGGGGGAAAATCAGTGCCTTGCCATTCAGTTCTTACTACCTACACGCCGAGGCAGTCTTCCAGAACGCAGAGCTAGGGTTTCAAAGGAAAGCCAGCTACCCACACACGCGTCCACATCCAGCATCCCTCTGGATTTATATAGCACATGCTTCGAAGGAGCTGCAAGCACCAGACACATATCTCATTCATCCTGACATGAACACCGCTGGGGACACGGCACGAGTCAGGAGGGAGCCAGGTGGGGGGGCGGGTCAGGGACCGAGGCACCGAGCTGGACAGCGAGTTGCCCAAGGTCACACAGGGACTTGGTTGGAAAGTCAGATAGAAACTCAGGATGCTCTATTTTCAAGGGCTTTAAAAGGCTTCAGACAGTATGCACCACCCGGGGCTTCCCAGGCGGCTCAAGTGCTAAAGCATCTGCCTGCCGACGCACGAGGTGCAGGGGACGCAGGTTCGATCCCTGGGTCGGGAAGCGCCCCTGGAGGAGGAAATGGCAACCCACTCCAGTGTTCTTGCCTGGAGAACCCCATGGACAGAGGAGCCAGGCGGTCATGGGGGTCTCAAAGAATCAGACACGACTGAAGCAACTGAGCACGCACGCAGTATGCACGTGCTCAGAGACCATCTCTGGAAAGAGCCTCAGGAAACCAGGAACGGAGGTGCTCCCCAGGGAGAGAATCAGCCGCGTGCTAAGGATGAGAGGCAGGCGCACTCTACATTCTGTAGCACTTGTGGGCATGTTGAATTTTTTAACGTGTGTATCTATTTCCAATTACCATTTTCAAAAGATAAAAATTGGACTATGATGTCTGAAAGCCACGAAAATAAGTAGCTGCGGACGGTGATGTTCAGCTGGTGAACAGGCGAGATTGGCCACCCTGCTAATTCAATCTCTAAGTGCAAATTGGTCTCACTAAGAGGGATGAATAATGAAATCGAGCACCTTCGGAGACCCTCGTTTGTGAGCACGATCCTTCCGAGCATGTGAGAAGCTGCCCGTGCGGCAGAGCTGCTGGAAGGACTGGGTCTGACCCCCTTACCTCCGGAGGCCCCTCCCTGTAAAGCCCAAGGGAAAGGGGACCTGCTGTCCATCACCCCCACCTCCAGGCCTCGGCGTGGCCCATCCACTCTAGCATCACCCCGTCCCTTGACTCCATCCACCCTTCCACCCCCACCTCCTCCCCAGCCCAACCCACCATTGCCAAACCACACCAGGATGGCGGCGAAGGTCTCAGAACTCGTCCGTTCATCCTCTGCTTTCCTGTGGCCAAGTGGACCAGACCACGTCCCTCTTGGGCTTGGAGCCCCCCAGTCTCCCCTGCTGCAAGTGTGAGAAACACACACGCCTTCCACGAAGCCCCAGGTCTGCCCTGACCTCGTCCTCTTTGCTCTCCGGGCTCCCTGCCGCCGTCAGGCGCTTCTCACCCCAGTGTTGCTGCCTTTGCTGATCCCGCCTCGGTCTTCATGGGCTCCCTCGCAGTTGCCTCAGTGGTCAAGAGCCCACCTGCCAGTGCTGGAGACGCGGGTTTATCTCTGGGTCGGGAAGATCCCCTGGAGGAGGAAATGGCAACCCACTCCAGTATTCTTGTCTGCAGCATCCCATGGACAGAGGAGCCTGGCGGGCTACCGTGCATGGGGTCGCACGGAGTCAGACGTGACTTAACAGCTAAACAATAACAATGCAGGTTTCAACTCAAAAGTCACTTCCTCTGAGAGCCCTTCGCTGGCTCCCTAGCCAGAGTGAGCCTTCTGCAGCCTGCCCAAGAGGCTGCCTGATGGTACCACTGATCCACTTCATAGCATAACCACAAAGAGGGGTGTTTTTTTTGGTTTATGTATTTGTTCAGCTTGTTGTTCTCTTCTCTAATTAGACTTTAAGCTACATGAGGTCAGAGACTGAGCTTGTCCTGTTTACTCCCATATCTTTAACATCTTGAATAGTTAGGTTTTGATGAGTGCTGGCTGATAGATGGACAAAGGGATGGAGGGGATGAATGGGCAAATGGATGGACGCATGGGTATTTGGATGGATGGGTGGGTGGTTGGATGGATGGGGGGTGGGTGGGTGGATGGATGGTGGGTGGATGGATGGATGGGTGGATGGGTGGTTGGATGGGTGGGTGGGTGGTTGGATGGTGGGTGGGTGGGTGGATGGATGGTAGGTGGTTGGATGGATGGTGGGTGGATGCATGGATGGACGGGTA